>NC_039258.1:19528283-19612515 GCF_003368295.1 Carassius auratus
CGCTTTGTGTCAATATAAAAAAGTTACAGTACATATAGGATTATTAGGGGTGTCGCGATATCAGTATTGACGATAAACGTGATATTTAAAATGAACAGTTCTCTTATGATAACACCACATGTAAATTTCTCTAAAAATGTCCATGTCAAAAAACTGTTTTTGGCCTAATTTAGAAAAAAGACCCTTGACAGATAATGGTTGAATTAAAAAAATTAAAAACGAAAAAGTTTAAGTCAAAGAAAATGATTTAGGAGTAATTTTTATTAAAAAGATATTTTATAATACCTTTTGAACTCAAATTGATAAAATCAAAGCCATAAATCTAAATAAGTTGTGTACCAAATTTGAGGTCGATATTTTAGTTTTTTCATAAGATTTTGTTTGGGCGCCGAGTGACACCGAGTGACGAGGCAAAGCCAGAGGAGTGAAGTCCTTAGGTGGCGGATGGTCAACAACTGACCAAGGTGGAGCCAGAGGGACAATGGAGCCCTGTGGAGCTGGAGGGAAGATGGGCCATGGTGGAGATGAGGGAGTTTAGAGCCAAGGCGGAGCCGATGGGTCGAAGGTATGAGGTGGAGTCCAGGGCTCGGAGGCTTGAGGCGGAGACCAGGGATCTTCACGCCAAGGTGGAGCTGGAGTCTGGAAGTACTGATGCAGATCACAGCACCCAGATGGTGCTGACTGAGGAGCAGAGATAGGGCTGAGGATCTGGCTGGTTTTAGAGGAGGTGGGTGAGGGAGGCTGGGAGGGAAACACTTAAGGACCAGCAGATACACAGGAGATTCAGGGCTGGACGGAACCAGTGGAGATGCAGGAGAACTGGGTAATGCCTCCCCAAACCAGTCTATTAAATCCATCTGGAAAATGTCCATAAGTTTCACATAGTACTTACAAAGACATTGGCTGCAGCTCACCCTCAGCTGTGGGAAACAGACGATGTTGCCGGCTCACGCACTTGGTCAGGCAATCCGAGAGGCTAAGGCTCCGGTGTGACGATAGACTAAGTAGCGATGATGTGCACTGGCTCATGTGTCTCAGAAACTAGAAACTAGCTTTGCAGGTTTCTTGAAGTGTCTTGGAGACATTGCCACAGTTCTTCTGCATTTAGTCTGTCTCAGTTTGTTCTGTTTCTTTGTTATTCCAGACAGACTGATGATGGTGAGATCAGATCTCTGTGTGGAGCATATATATATGCATGCACAAACACTGGTGGAAACTCTATTAGGTTAATGAAGCAATGAAATAAGCTAGTTAAATTCTGAACAGTACGTTTTAATTTATTATCTCCACTGGACCAAAAGTGTCTGAAAATTAAAGAAACATCATTTTACAGCTGATTTTGACTACGACTGTGAGTTCTTTTAATGAACATTGATACAATTATTTAAAAAGTACAATAAAAAGTATAGTTTATAAAAATTGTAAAGTATTAACACGTCTCTCAGCAAACTGAATGAACTGAGAAATAATATCAGTGACTGTTCAAATCCCTGACCCTACACGTTAGTAAAACTATTTTTATTTAATTAAATTACTATAAAAAAAAATCACTTGACCTGCCTTATTTTTCATAACAAATGTGCACGCACTGAAATGCATCTATAATTAGAATCCTTTTATCTTCCATTACCTGTGCAGAAAGACAGCACACAATAGCACACACTCACACACACACGCACCCTAATCCAGGTCTTACCCAGAACCCATTTCATGATGAGGAGCTCAGTCCAGGAGAACTGCGTGGTCTTGACACGAAACACCTGCCGTGGATGATCTGTTATGGTCTCGTTAGGGAGGTTCTTCACACCCTCAAACCGGTCTGATGCATTCAGAATCAGCAGACCCAGGAAGATGGTGAACGACACGGCATGAGCGACAAACTTCATGAAGGGACTCCGTAATATCTGACCCAGCTGGAAGACATAAAGATGAACATGAGATATTATGTTACAGTATAAGATACAATAACTTTAAATAAAAATAATTGAAGCCCGTGAAGCCCCCTCAGCTGGGATCGTGTAGGGCCCTTTGAAGCTTTACTGAAACTTCAGTAAAATTGTTAGAACCTTCAATCTACTGTTCCTCACTGAAGTCCAATATTTGGAGAAAAGGTTTTCCTCAAAAACCTTAATTTCTTTTTAAACTGAAGAAAGTTAAACATGAACATCTTGAAAGACATGGGAGTAAGTAAATTATTTATTATTGATGCCAAAATAAAACACAAAAAACAAACAATTATGGAGGGGAAAATCATAAAGTTTAGCGCAACATCAAAATTAATGGAGATGATGTGAATGTGAGGTGAATTTCATACAGCTGATGTTCTGATTATTAGGAATAATCCCACTGTGATATATTGATGATTCTTTTAAATATTCGGTCATACAAACACGTTCATCCACAACAGCAGAGAAGTTTCTCTCAGATGAATAGGCTCTCACTGAAGGTTTATGAAACGATTTTTCTCCGAAAGATCATCAGAGACTTTATCCGAAATCAATCATTTGTATTCAGTCAGTGTTTTTCTCAGCACAGATGATGTGAAGGTTTTGATTGCCCTCGCGTTCAAGTGTCTCGCACACAATACCTTCATCATCATCATCATCAGTCGGCCATTTATCTGTCTGGGAGTTTTTCATCAACTCTTTCTTATTTTAAACACTTAAATGAGACATTGTTGTCTACATAGGTAGAGGTAGAGCATCATAAGTGAATTAATTCGAAAACACTCTACATAGGTAATATCACAGTGCTCTTCACAGAATGAAACATGAAGATTCCAATTTGATGCTAACATGCAGGGATGATATGAATATATATATATATATATATATATATATATATATATATATATATATATATATATATATATATATATATATATATATATATATATATATTATAAATTATAATAATATATAACAAATATTATCTATCTATCTATATATATCTATATATCTATATATATACATATCTATATCTATCTATCTATCTATCTATCTATCTATCTATATATATATATATATATATATATATATATATATATATATATATATATATATATTTATATATATAAATATATATATAAACGTATAAGTACATTTAAGTTTAGTGATTTTGTATTTTCAAAATACATAAAATATGTTTTGCCAGTCAACCTGCTGCTGCTTTCCTAATATAATATGATATAATATAATATAATATAATATAATATAATATAATATAATATAATATAATATAATATAATATAATATAATATAATATAATATAATATAATATATGTGTTCTGATTGACCGTATCATGTCACACAACAATTTCACTTTATGTTTTGGAATGGACCAAAAAGGAAACACAAACACACACGTAAATGAACACACAACACACCACAGATTCTATTGTTTCATATAATGCTAATTATAATGTTTTAGATTAATCTTAGTCATAAAAGAACACATCGTGCAATCGTCTCACACAAACACACAAATACACACTTTCCCTGAGAACCTGTTCGTGTGTAGTGTCTCATATCTCTCCATGAGATGGTGTGTGTTGAAGTGGCCATCAAACACAGAATCAGTGTGTAACTCCTCATCCTCAGCATGGAAGTGAAGCGTGAGTGTTTATCTGTCCATGTGCTTGTAGGAGATTCAGTCTGTAATAGAGCTTGGAGAGATATGTGTGTGTGTGTATGAATGTTTATTCATGTGTGATGATAGAAAAGCTGAAGCTTTTACCCTATTATATAAATTTTAAAAGGGGTCCTATTATGCTCTTTTAGAAAGTCTTGATTTTGTTTTGGGGATGTACTAGAACAGGCTCTCGTAGTTTGTTCGAAAAACACATTATTTTTCACATATTTTGCATTATTACCATACCTCTCTTCCCAGTCTGGCATGAATGGCTCGAATAGTTCCTGTATCAAATGAAGACCTGACTTCTGGAATAAGAGATGCGCTGTGATTGGTTAGCTGGCCCAGTGTGTGTTGTGATTGGTTAGCTGAGACAGTGTGTGCTGTGATTGGTTAGCTGGGCCAGTGTGTGTTGTGATTGGTTAGCTGAGACAGTGTGTGCTGTGATTGGTTAGCTGGGACAGTGTGTGTTGTGATTGGTTAGCTGGGTCAGTGTTCAAGTGTGCTTTATTGTCAATTTCCACATGTACAGTACATACAGAGAATCGAAATTGCGTTACTCTCAGACCCCGGTGCATACAGATAACATTAACATTAAAGCCTAAAAAAATAACTAGATCAAATATAAAATGTAGATACAATTATACAATAAGGGAATTATAAAAAAAAAGACATATAATTAAAATAAAAGTTAAAAATAAAGTTAAATAAAGCAGCGCAAGGTAAATGACAGATATAGTCCAAATCAATGAAGTGAACAACAGTGCAGTTAAAAGATTTTTTAGTGCAAAAAAAAATCACTTATTAAAAATATCTTAAGTCTGATTAAAGTGACAAGTGACAAGTGACCAAGATTAGTTATTTAACTGACTGATGAGGTAGTTCCATGCCGAATGAGGTAGTGAGCGGTGAGTGAGCAGACCAATGCTGCACAAGTGACTAGTGCATGTCATCATATAATTAGTGGGGGGGGATGGGGGGGGGGGTGTTCATAGTTCAGTGGTGCCTGGGGAAGAAGAGGGGAGGGGGGGCAGGTTCGGGAGGGAGTTCAGCTTCCTGACAGCCTGGTGGATGAAGCTGTCCTTCAGTCTGCTGGTCCTGGCCTGGAGACTTCGCAGTTTCCTCCCTGATGGTAGCAGGCTGAAGAAGCTGTGTGATGGGTGAGTGGGATCACCTGTGATGCAGAGGGCTTTGCGGGTGAGACGTGTTCCATAAATGTCCTGAAGGGAGGGTAGAGAGACACCAATGATCTTCTCAGCTGCTCTCACTATGCGTTGTAGGGTCTTTCGGCAGGACGCGTTGCAGGCGCCATACCACACAGTGATGCAGCTCGACAGGATGCTCTCGATGGTGCCTCTGTAGAATGTGTACATGATGGGGGGTGGGGCTCTGGCTCTCCTCAGTTTGCGGAGGAAGTAGAGACGCAGTTGTGATTTCTTGGCCAGTGCTGCGGTGTTTTCAGTCCAGGAGAGGTCCTCTGTGATGTGCACACCCAGGAACTTGGTGCTGCTCACTCTCTCCACAGTCGCACCGTTGATGGTCAGAGGAACTTGCTGAGTGTGTGCTCTCCTGAAGTCTACAACAATCTCCTTCGTCTTCTCCACATTCAGAGAGAGATTGTTGTCACTGCACCACCCAGCCAGGCGGCTCACCTCACTCCTGTAGTTTGTCTCATCTTTGTTGCTAATCACACCCACCGTCGTGTCATCTGCAAACTTAATGAAGAGGTTGGAGCTGTGTGATGGTGTGCAGTCATGGGTCAGCAGAGTGAAGAGGAGGGGGCTCAGCACACATCCTTGGGGGGCCCCAGTGTTCAGTGTGATGGTGTTGGATGTGTTGCTGCCGACCCGTACTGCCTGAGGTCTTCCAGTCAGAAAGTCCAACAGCCAGTTGCCCAGCGAAGTGTTGAGCCCCAGCTGACTCAGCTTGTAGATGAGCTGTTGAGGGATGATTGTGTTGAATGCTGAACTGAAGTCTATGAACAGCATTCTGACATAAGAGTCCTTTTTTTCCAGATGGGTGAGTGCTCATAATTTTTTTTCGTGTGTTGTGATTGGTTAACTGGGCCAGTGTGTGCTGTGATTGGTTTACTGGGACCGTGTGTGTTGTGATTGACAGCACTCAGCGCCTGGTCGGGAAATGTCCCGCCTCTTCCCAAACCTGCCTGCTGTGAGCTTCAGTTTAAATATTGCGTCAATATCAAATCAATTTGAGTGCGAATTTCATCCCATACGTTGATCTTTGTGATATTACAAATCCTGGAAATTATATGTCCAAACGATTCGTTCGTTGTAGTTTCTGAAAAGGGATTTCGGTTAAATAAAATATGTCCTTTTGAATTGTACTTTGAGCTTTGTAACTTTGCAGATCTTTTAAATGCTCAAACAGCAACATTACAGACTAACTAAAATTGAAAAAGTGTAAACATAATAGCACCCCTAAGGGGCCTTATCAGGAAAATTGGATTGTCTTGCTCTTTTTGATAGATATATATATATATATTTGAAACATAAATGTATAATATAATATAATATAATATAATATAATATAATATAATATAATATAATATAAATAGTGCTGTCAGTTGATTAAAATTTAATCTAATTAATTGCATGACTTGATGATTTATTAATCTAATTATTAGTAAAATATCCCCTAAAGATTACTTAATGCTGTTTTTGTGTTAAATGATAAAAGTATTAAGTAATTATTACAAATAGTAGCTTTAGAAAAAAATATTTGATTTGATTCAACAAACGTTTTATACATAAACGATAGAAGATCGTTTGAGAAACATCTTATCATTTTTTTCGTTCCTTCAACAGAAGTCATTGATAACCAAAACAGCTTTGTTACCAAAAGCCTTCAAAATACCTTATTTTATATTCCACAAAATAAAATAAGTCATTCAGATATGAGTAGGTTAAATGATATATATATATATATATATATATATATATCATTTTTATTTTTTGGGTGAACTATCCTTTGCATTACCCCTTGGGCTGTCACTTTTAGTTCGAAAATCGATTGCACAATCGATCGGACCAACCAAGAAAAGTTTCTGAAAATAGGGAATCGATTCGCAAACAAGCAGAAAAAGAAAATAAAGATTTCCGAAAGTGCAGTGTGCACCAGCAATTTTACGCACCTATAAGACCCAGTGATGTCGAAAGCGAGTTCTTATGCTGCGTTCACACCAAACTCGAATAGAGCATCTGGCGCAAATTATTTCAACGTTAAGTCAATGTAAAGACGCGTTTACGCGCGTCTGGAGGTCTCGCGGCACGTTAGACGCGAATTCGCCTCATTCGTTACATCTAGTTACAGGAGAATCTGAGTTATGAAAAGGACCATTGCAAGATGACAGCGACCGGATTTGTGATGGAAAATTGGCAGTAATTGTCACGATCATTAGATGGAGTGCCCATGAACTTCAGTAGAGGGCACTACACTCAGGACCATTCCACCCATCAACCACCAGATGTCACTTGGACTCTTGCAACTTTCATACTGTTGCAGCACACCCGAACTACATTCCCCATGAGTCACTGCATCACAATCATCTTGCCACACCTGCACCTCATTCATCAGCCAATTTCCTTGCCACACCTGCACCTCATTTACACACACATAAAAGCAGCACAATCACTCTCACTCACTGCAAAGTCTAGTTTAGCCTGTCTAGCATTTCCAAGCGTTTTCACTTGTGTTTGTTTTTCCCGTGTCTGATCTTGGATTGTGTTACCGACTCTGATTCTCTGCTGCCTTCCCCCAACCTCCGTTTGTTACCGTTATTGATTCTGGATATCCCTAACACACCTGATGCCGTTCCTGATTTCTGCCTGTATGACCATTCTCTTAATAAAATTATGCACATGGATCCGAATGCCTCTGACTCCTAAGAAATATTGCTGACTTGTCTTTTCCAGTGCTCTCTTTATGTTCGTCCATTATTTGACGTTGAAAAAGGAAACGTCTTCTCTTTTTTTTTACGTGGAAAATCGATTTTACAATTGATTTAATGAACACTGATGTCTTAAAAATCGAAATTGATTTTTTCACAAAAGTGACAGCCCTATCCCCCCTTCCCCTCTTTAAATTAAATAATACTCTAAATAAGAAACTAAAGCTGTCAGCAGGCAGCGGTAAATGTCTTTATGAGTATTTCATTTTATTTGATCAAACGGCTGATTCATTCAGAAATTTAAGTAAATGGCTCTCTTTATAAATTGGTCTTTAAATCATTGATTCAAACGATTCATTCAAAATGTGGATTCATTCAGAAACATACACCGCTGTGTAGCTTGGACACAGCAATTCTGCTCTGGCTTTAAAGTAATATTTCTGTTGGCAAAATTAAGCAAAAACAGACAATAACGTGTTTCAAATATAACACAATATTAACTTATTTACTGAACTATTGTATAAAATCACGTTTGCACTCATTATATTTGAGACAACACCAGCACTTGATATGTGTGATATTGGTCTCGCTGCTCATGTGTTATAGCTTATCATGTCATATAAATATGAGACAAAAACTCATACAGCAGAATTTTTGCCCCATATATAGATTTTTAGGGCATAACTGCATTTATGCAGTTGCTGTCCTGGATCATATTTGTCAACACTCAACTGTATGAAATGTAAGATGATGTACAGGTCTGGGGACGGGGCCAGTGTGTTAACTGCATTAAAATATTTTAATCACATTATTTTTTAGAACTAATTAATTAATGCATTAAAGTGACAGCCCTAAATAGAATAGAATAGAATAGAATAGAATAGAATATAGTGACATTACTCCAAAATATGTTCTGATTTTATACTGAATGAAGCTAAATAAATGTCTCGAAACCCTAAAACACATTTTCTGAGGAGTTAACATAGATGAACAGGTTGCACATCAGTGGCACTCATTATGTCTATTCTTAAGGTAAAGTGGGTTTATTATTATTTTTGTTTTGTTTTTTAATGCAATTTTGTTTTTTCCGGTTCCAAAAGCAAAGTTGAACCAATGATACGAAAAGTGAAGTATATGTTTTCATTTGCAGTGGTGACTGGCTGCCGTGGCTGGAGAGTAGACAACTATGTCATCAGTTTTCTGAGCTTTTCTCAGTATTATGCATGAGAATGAACTCTTATGATCCAATCACTGCACTGTATTATGCATGAGGTCTTCTTACAGTGGATAATTCTAATCTAATGAAAGAGCTTCCTTGCTGTCAGCTCATCTCTGTGAACATGACCGTAACAATATTTAATATAATGACATGTTGAGCTAAGAAGTCATCTTCTACTACAGCAGTGTGGATTACAGTGTCTAAAACAGCTTGTTGAAGACAGTGTGTGATAGTGTCCTCTCATCTGAAGAGTCAGAGAAGCAGAGATGTGTGTTTGTCACCTTGCTGCAGGGCATGATCCAGTAGGCGATGGCGAGGAAAGGCAATCCGACAGTGACGCCCAGAACGGTCAAACACTTCACCCCGATGGACTGCTGCCGCAAACCTGACAGATTCTCATACCAGATCGTCAGCAGCTGCTGCTGGCAGTTCGGATGAGCCACAAACTGACACACAAATAGAGAAAAGAGAGGGACAATAAATCATATTACAGTAGCCAAACACAAAACATTAACATTTATACACACAACACATGCTATTGTGAATACTGAAAATGTGCTAAGCAGACACTGGAGTAGATTACCTCAGAAACCGATAATTATAGTATTTTTTTTTTTTTTTTTTTTGTACAAATATTTAGCTATAAAATATTTTTGTAATTAGATAAATGTAGATACACAATAATTGGTTACAATTACTAAAGTATTTGTATAATTCTTATAGGGGTAAATGTATAAGAAATAATAAGAAATAATATATGAAGATCATCTTCTTTTATTAATTTTTAAAGAAATTGTTTAAGTTGTCATCAAAACATATTTGTCCGATCAATGGCAGATTATTAAATACTACTATTAATAATTATACATTTGGTCATTTTTGAAGAAACTTTAAGTCAAAATGTATTTTTCTAATCAATGGCAGACTACTGTCATCAAAATAGAATAAAATAAATACTAAATTAGGTAAGGAATAATTGATGACAGGCCGTTGAATTATTAGAAAAAAGCCATTACATCTCGTGTGTAAATTATTTTTCTAATAATTCAATGGTCCAGAGGCAATAAAATACATCTGAATATAATATATTTTTTTAATTCACTTCATTACTTTTTTCACAAGTAAGGTGCATATTTTCCAGACTCTCAGTACAAAATCCCAACCGATCACACTTTTAAAATTCTTGTTCCGGTTCCCAGACACACTGCCGCTCAGCCCTCCACCAGTTGGGTAAACTCTTTCACAGTGC
This sequence comes from Carassius auratus, assembly GCF_003368295.1. NCBI lineage: Eukaryota > Metazoa > Chordata > Actinopteri > Cypriniformes > Cyprinidae > Carassius > Carassius auratus. The sequence continues at coordinate 19,538,289 of NC_039258.1, forward strand.
CTGGCCGGTGGATTATCTCGGCAAAGGAGAAGTGCTCACAAACACAGATTTAGACAGATTTGTGAACAATTTTTGACAGAAGTAGGCCTTTTGTGTACGTAGAAAAGTCTTAGATCTTTAAGTTCAGCTCATGAAAAATGGGGGCAAAAACAAAAGTGTTGCATTTATAATTTCGTTCGGTATATAATATAATATAATATAATATAATATAATATAATATAATATAATATAATATAATATAATATAATATAATATAATATAATATAATATAATATAATATATAATTACTTCACTTTCAAAACATGATCATTTGACTACTGTAGCGGACTGTCCTTATTTTTATTCTTATTTTGTTTTTTGTAGACAGGTAAATGTGTGTGTTTCAGAGGAAATAACACAAGCAGATCCCATCTGAGAGAAACAGACAGACAGATCGTGACATTGATTGAAGGTGAGCCACCGGCTGAGCTCAGCCTGACCGACCTAAAGCCCACAGCGAGTATGTTTGTGTGTTTAGAGTGTGTTTAGACTTTAATAATAGACAATCTATTTCATAAGGTACAAGCCATATAACATCCTCAACCTTAATCAGCAGCTCTCTCTCTCTCTCTCACACACACACACACACACACACACACACAGAGTGAAGCTTGTCTATCTTCAGTGATCCATTAAATTCTGACACTGGGAGAAAGATGGTAGTTATCGCAGTCTGTGTGTGTGTGTATGTGTGTGTGCGTATGTGTGTGTGTGTGTGTCTTTGTGTGAGACACTGTGACACATACGACTCTGTTGTCACCTGAATCTTGTACCTGGTTGCAGTCGTAGTCCCAGCAGTCCCTGCTTTTAATGAGAATTGTCACAAACTCATTTGAATAAAAAAGTGCTTAGTGTCTACAAAAAGCTCCAATTTTTATTTGTATGCATAATTTATAATTTAATCTGCATAATTTATAAAAGATGAACTTGATTTGCATAATTTGTAAAAGTTAAATGTGTATTGTTTTCATATGCATTTTTTTTTTTTTTAAAGATAAAGAGTTTCTGCTGAATTGATTTTCAGGAAATGTGCATGAATTTGGAAGCTGTGAAGTGATTGTTCACAAAAACAATTCTTACTTAGTATTTTTGTCTTATTTTTTAGCAAAATATTTAAACATTGTGTTATTTTAGTATAATTTATATACTTATATTTTGAACTTTTTGTATTTTCAGTATTAATTAAAATTTTATAGGACTTTTTGTAGCTTTCTTTTAATGTCAATATACTTTATTATTATTTAAGTTTTAGTTTTAATTAGTTTAGTACATTATTTTTAACAAATAAAATGAAAAATGTTGCTTTGGAAACTAACAAACAAAAACATTTTTAAATTCTATTTATTTTAATTTTTAGTTTATAATTTCAGTTAACATTAAGTTTATGTTTCAGGATAAGTAACAGAATGTGATATCAAAATTTTTCAAAATTAATTGACTTTTCTTCCCTTTTTAGCAGTGGAAAGTGGGAAGTGGAAAGTAACTAATAAAATTAGTTATAAAAATAAAATAAATAAATAAATGGAACTGAGTAGCTTTTGTGTACTTCTACTTTTTTAAATAATTTTTAAAATCAGTTATTTTACTTTTACTTAAGTATATTTAGTTAGAACTATTGTACATCGCTACACACTACAGCAAAACATAGAATTGATTTAACACCATTTTTTATTGGTGAAAATACTAGTGGCCTAAGACTTTTGCACAGTACTGTATATCAAAACATTATTTCTGCATTAATAACTGTGGGTTTAATTTGTTTATTTCATGCATTAAACCTTGTGTAAATAAATAAATGGCACTTCAGATGAAGCGTCTGTGTTTCCTCTGCATTGCAAAGATGAATTTTGTTGATACTGATTTACAATATCGCACACCCATATAGCAGCACTTATAATGTTATAATATTAACATTTTCAAAAACGGTTCTTAGCTTGTTTTTGTCGGTAACCAGAATATAACTTGCTTTTTTTCGGCCTATACTTTGTGGGATGGCCTGCAATAAAATCTCACATGCCTCCCTTAATGTTTTAAATGTCACTTGCTGACATGTTTTTGGTTACTGAAGTTCAACTTGTAAAGGTGTTCTTCTCAAAGTATAAGTTTTTGACTCCACTAAAGCATAAAAATACCATAATATGTTTGCAGATATTTAAGAAAAATGTTAAGTTAACATACTTGGTCATCTGAAAAACAATACTACAATCAGTTATTCTCCTTTGAAAATGTGCGTTCCGGGCCGGAATGTCGGTCTCTGTTCTGCTTTGTGAAAACCACCCACTGCCAGTTTACCCAACTGTGTTTTGGCACCTGGGTTGCCAGTTTGTGGAAAACACAGAGCATTTCATTTCATTAATCATCAAGTGTGAAATGTATAGGCCTATCCCGTTTTTGCCTACTAAAATGTAACTAAGTACGCTAACTTTTACTATTAGTTTAAATGAGCTACTTTTTACTTTTACTTGAGTAGATTTTTAGACTGGTTATTTTACTTAAAATGAGTCAAATTTCATTTATTTAATGGCACATTTACTTGAGTAGAATATTTTAGTACTCTTTCCACCTCTGCTTTTTAGACTAATATACATATATTTCTACAAGAGCTCTTTAAATTGCAATTCTGTTTTTCTCTGGAATTGTATTTCTTATCTATTGGAGTGGAGACGATATTTGACACTCATGCTAAACACGTGTTTTTAATTTTAGTCTATTTGTAAAAAAATGTATATTGTTATTGTGGTTATCTCCTAACCTAAGGTACCATCTTTCAAAATGTGAATGCCTCAAATATTTGCATTACTCCTATTAATGCAGAGAAATTCACTTATGACAACTCATCAAAAGTCTAACGACTTTTGGAAGATTGGAACACCTCTTTGGCATTATGTATTTCTTTCTTTTCCTTTTGGCCCTAATGTATGTTTGACCCTATCTTTGTGTTTCTGGATAATGGAGTAAAATCTGTCTTAAACATAAAAAAAAAAAAGTAATTTTAAGTAAATGAGTCTTGATTATTATTATTATTATTATTATTATTATTATAGTATTTGTAAATATTTCTACCATAAAACAAGCCAAAAATACTGAGTTATACATTTATTTTGCAGTGTACATGTCTAAACTAACACGTTTTAGTGCTTGTCTTCATCAGCAATACACAAACTGCACACAGATGTAATTGTACGGTCAGCATGCACAATTATAACATATTGCAATCAATATAATTCAAGGCTCAAAGGAAAATAGGTAATTATGACGTTATGGCATTCAAATGTGCTCATCTCATAAACACGATGATTGCAATGATCCTCTAAGGATGAATTTAACGAAAGGGTCTTATTGTCACGCTTCTTCAGTCAATAAATCTATCAAGATTTCAATGGCAATCTGAAAATGGTTCAGATTCAATCAAGCTGGCTTGTAATGAGAGCTCATCTCAGAAGGGTTTGGATTAAGCTGAGGGCAATGGACTAATTACTCTCACGTTATCTGTTTAACAAGGTCGTGATCCCTTTAAACCCACTCCAGTGATAGATGACATGGTCAGATCATGATCGTCACATCATCCACTGACTAAAACAGTCACAGCACAGACGAAAAACAGACTGAAGTATGTCCTATACTGTTGTGCAACTTGTAATTTACGCTGATTGAAACAAACAAACAAAACCATTTTTAAAGGCACCTGGACTGGATGCTTTTATTACTACAGTACATTATACTGAGAATGTCTTTTTTTCATTGCTTAGATGTTGCTCTTTCATTGCTCTGGAGACTTTCAATCCGTTTCAAAGAAGTATCAATTTTGCCTAAGATATAACTTCTACAGTGCTTGAGGAGAAATCAAAATTAGATGCAAACAAAGCCAACAGCTGAAGAGAACAGAGCTACAAAATCAACATGAAAAGCAGCTCAGATGATTTAATGAGAAATGTTTGAATTCGTACTGAAATAATTTCTGACTTCTGATTGAACATTTCGGTATCTTATTGTATCAGAAACAGTTAAGATCTCTTGCGAAACTGAGACTTGTGTGAGATTTTGTGTTCTTTTTCTCAGGAGAAACATCTGCAGATCATCACATGGCTCTCTGGACACTTGACTGACTGTCAGCGACTGCATCTGTGTTTATCTTGTGAAATGAATGAAGCGCAGAGGCGTGTCGCCACTGGCCCGCTGTCTCGCCTTCATTTCCTCTCTCTAGCATGTTTGACATTTAGTCCAATAAGATCAGATGAAGCCAACTACAATTCTCTGGCTCGCAGCTCATGGTATTTACCATCCAGAAACACCCATGCGTGAACTAAAAACAATAGTCTGTGCAATGATTTCATGAGGAAGCTGATGGTTTTCCATAGTTCCATCATGTCAGTGAAGCGAGCACTTAAGTCAGAAGGTGAGGAAGTTGTGGAGCTGTTAGCATGCAGACAGCGAGTTCTCCATCTGAGACACAATTCACCAATCATGAGTTCAGCTGAGGTGAAGAACAGAAGCACTCAGATACTTGATTAGACTCCAAACCTGAACACCTCGCCTCACCTCACGTCTCTAAAGCCACTGATTTCATCCTGATCGGACATATTGCTTCTGATTTGTTTGTTTTGCAGTGCACATATATTTTTTCTTTGTAAAGCCTGACATATGAAATAATAGTCCTCAAACCTAATTTAGCACCTTTTTTGTATGTTTTTTGTTGAGTATCATGTTTGATACATCAGGCTTTCATGGCTTATATAGTATGACTTAGTGAGAATATGTAGGAAAAACAGCTCAGTTTTATTCAGGTGCCATGTGCCTTTACAAAATATACTTATTTGTGTATTAAATATGTGTATTAAATATAAGTGTTTCACCTTTTTAACTTCATATTTGATGGCAAGTTTGATGCGGGTCAGACAAGGTCTTTGGTGTTCTGCGGGTGGGTTCTGGTCCACATCACCGTTCAGAATAGCTTCCACTTCCTCTGTGTCACGACAGAGATCCAGAACGCCAACCACGAAATCTTTACACTGCATAGACAACTTCCTGTAGTCATTCTGACAGAGAGAACACATACACAGAGAGAGAGAGAGAGAGAGAGAGAGAGAGAGAGAGAAGGCCCCACTCACTCAATCAAACCATATTCATTTGACATATTTTACATATTCATTCCAATGAAAGAAATTAAGAGATTTAAGAATTTATTTAAGAAGTTATAAATACAAATATTACACATATATATATATATATATATATATATATATATATATGATGCACTTTTTTAACTTAAAAAAATAAGAAAAAACTGTTTTCTCTCCAGGTACAAAACAAAAACAAAAACAAAATCTAATAAAAAATCTAACAGCAGTGGACAGCAAATTAATAGTTAATATTTATATAAATAAATATTTTTTTTTTATGTAAAATAATGTGTATATATTTCTAAAGTAATTATACATCATGGTAGTTTTGTTTTACTACAATAAATTTAATGTAATTTAAATACATTTACATTATTCTATAAAAAACAACAGATACTTTAAAACAATCGAGAGCGGTTTCTTTTTTCTTTAGACAAATAAAAAAATTTCCGTGGGAAGTTCAGTTATTTTGAACTGCTCCCAGGGCGCTGCAGCATAAATGGCTGCCCACTTCTCTGGGTGTGTGTTCACGGTATGTGTGTGTTCACGGTGTGTGTGTGTTCACTTTGGATGGGTTAAATGCAGAGCATGAATTCTGAGTATGGTTCACCATACTTGGCTGAATGTCACTTCACTATTCACTAAAAGAATCTGTAACCGGTGAAAAATGTGTAAATATTCATCTGCAGTGAATAAATTTAAAGGAGTCATATGACATTGCTAAAAAGAACATTATTTTGTTTAATGCAATGTGTCAACATATATATAAAAAAAACGTCTCGTTATGTATGGTAACCCTCGTTCCCTGAAGGAGGGAACGGAGACGCCACGTCGGTGAACGACGAATATGGGATATCGCTTCGATAGACCAATCTACTTTGAGTGTAAACTAAAGGAGCCAATGCACATTGGCATGCAATTATTGCATCCAGCTTCCGCTGATCACTGTGTGAGTATAAGAGGGCAGGGAACGAGGGTTACCATACGTACCTTTCAGTCGGTCACTCTCGACGCCATGTCGGTGACCGATGAATATGGGATCCCTATCAAAGTGCCATGGGTGCTGCCCCTTCCAGTGCCCTGTGTGAGCCGCCTGCACCCATATTAGGTGTAGGCCGGGGCTCAGAACAAGTAGCTCCACTCACCGTTGTCAAAGCACTACCTCACTGGATGAGTTTGGATAACACTGGGAAAACGTACCTGGTCCGCTTGGAGCTGGGACGCTACGGAAGCCCCATCCTTCCTGAAGGAGGTCTCGGAGGCAAATACACATATAGCATCCATTTAGGAGTATACGGAGACATTTGAGGTGATTAGAAACCCTCTTGGGAAGGCAGAAGTCTGCCGGGGAAACACGGGCTCTAAGGCTATACCGTGGACTATACACACATGAGTACCGCTTAGGTCTCAATATGGAACCCACCCACCCAGCAAGCCGACACTAACCGGGGCCTCTCAGTGTCACTACCCGTTTGAGGTGAGAACACAGGAGGATACCGGCTATACACGAATCCTATGGAACCTAGCGAACGTGTTAGGGGTCGCCCAACCCGCAGCTCTACAAATATCTGTCAGCGAGGTGCCACAAGCCAGTGCCCAGGAGGATGCAACACTTCTAGTTGAGTAAGCTCATAACCTGAACTGGCAGGGCACACCCTGAGCCTGATAAGCCAGGGTTATGGCATCCACAATCCAGTGGGCCATCCTCTGCTTAGAGATGGCACTCCCCTTCTGCTGGCCTCCATAACAGACAAAGAGCTGGTCTGAGGTCCTGAAGCTTTGTGTCCGGTCTACGTAGCACCTTAATGCTTGGACGGGACAAAGCACAGCCAGGGCTGGGTCTGGCCTCCTCCAGGGGGAGAGCTTGCAGGTTCACCACTTGGTCTTTGAAGGATGTAGTGGGATCCTTGGGCACGTAGCCAAGACGGGGCCTCAATCCAACTCCATACCAAGAAAAGAGATCCTCTGCCTCTGCTTTTTTTTTTGCTCTTCTCCCAGTTGACCCGAAGGCACAGCAGGCTCAGGTGCCGGAGCACCACATCCCTGTGCTCGCACAACTGATCCAGAGACTGTGCTAGTATCAGTCAATCATCTAAGTAGTTGAGTATGCGAACACCTTGCTCTCTGAGGGGAATGAGAGCGACCTCTGTGATCTTTGTAAAGACACGGGGAGACAGGGAAAGCCCAAAGTGTAGGACCTTGTACTTATATGCCCGTCCTTCGAACGCAAACCACAGAAAAGGTCTGTGGCATGGAAGGATGGACACATGAAAGTATGCGTCCTTCAGGTGGAGGATTCCACTCGAGCCCTACCCTCTCGGCGGCTCGGGAAAGCATAGCTGACATTTCGGGGTCCGACTCAGTCATTGTCTCAGGCCTGGCCACTGTCCCAGAGGGCGGCAGCGCAGCCGAATCTTCATTCGACAACTCTCCCTCCGATGCTGAGATCGACATCCGGTCGGGGGTAGGCCCACTGAATACCACTGGTACGCTCCTTGTAGAGGGCCCAGCGCGTTCCGTGGGTTGCTCCACTGGATCGGACACAGTTCAAGGTAAGCAGAGCAACACTGACGCTCGGCTTTGAAGCGAAAAGCTGGTATGCATTGCACCTGCTGCCCTCTTATACTCACGCAGTGATCAGCAGCAGCTGGATGCAATAATTGCATGCCAATGTGCATTGGCTCGTTTAGTTTACACTCAAAGTAGATTGGTCTATCAAAGCGATATACCATATTCGTCGTTCACCGACGTGGCGTCGAGAGTGACCGACTGAAATAGAACACATTGTTTTCCACATACTGTACACTCTTGTTTATTCTCCATGCAACACCTTTCTGAAAACCGTTGATTTTAACAAGGCTCATTGTTCTGAAAAGTGAGGTGTGCGCTGATTGGTCAGCAGTGTGTTGTGATTGGCCGAATACCTCAAGCGTGTGATGGAAATGTTATGACCTTTACCATACTGTCTTGGGTATCCTGGACAGTATGGTAAGACAAAAACATTAAAACCCATTATAAACGAGGCATTTGTTGCATCCAGTGGGGATATAATTATGAATTATAACTACTCCTACTGTCTTTTTAAGCGTTGTGTTGTATATTGCGCTCCGTATACATAAAACCTGGATTTTTGATCAGAGAAATGATAAACAACAAGCACTACTCTACACTGCTCAAAACTCACATTTGAATTATCAGTGGCAAATTCTTAAAATATAAAACCATGCATACAGGCTCTGAGTCAGAAGCGCCAGACTGTCGTTGCAAAGATGGAACTGCCCCACTTTATAAAAACAACCTTTGTGTAAACGGAATTGTAGTCTACTCTGCCAAGTTCAGGAAACAGTCTTCTGTAAATGCGCTGCACACATCTGAATATTTGGGTTGAACTGTTCTGGAACAGTGTTGTAAATACAACTTAACTACTGATTTCTAGTTGTATCCCTTTTTGGAAGAACAAACAAAGCATTTTCACTTTCACAATGAAACACACAGCATCTCCACAACACAGCAGCAGTGGTAACAATAATACTACAATGAGAATAAAAGTTAAGCATTCTTTCTTTGTGTGAATATCTGGTCGGTATTATGCAAATCTTCACACAGTGACATGCAGGGGAGTGTTTCAGGGGGGCGTGGCAGAGTCTTAATTTTTATTAAGAATATCTCTTTGGATTTGAAACTTTCGTTTTTGCAACTTTAGGGATCTTATCTATGCATGTGTGTGTGTGTGTATGTGTGTGTGTGTGCGTGTACATTATGTGTATGCATGTTCATGTGTATGTATATGTATATTTACACAATAAATACAGTAGAATAACATTTTTTAACTATATAAACAAGGTGAAAATAGTGATTTTTGTTACAAAATGTATTAGTTTTTTTTTTTTTTTTTTTTTTTACATTATAAGAAAAAAAGCTTAATAGGAAAGTTCTTTTAATGTCATAATTTTGTTTATTTTCATCATGGCCTAAAATGAGTCTCTTGCGAGACTCTTTCAAAAGTGATTTAGAAGTTCAGGACAGCAAAACGCTCCAATTATTTCACTGACGGACAAGGTGAGAGTGACAACACAACACACTGAACTTCAACAGCTCACAAACCAGCATTCACTACGACACAGAGATCCAAACCGGTCCTGCAAGACTGTCACAACAATAATCATGTGGAGGTGTCCGTCTGTCCAGAGAACAACTGCAGTTATCAGCCCTTTCAATCCACATCAGTGTCCTCCAGCAAAATGATTTCTGACACTGAGGTCTGTGGGTGGAACAGATGCTGAGCTCCGGACACCCATCAGACTGAGCTCTGAGATAACGAGCAGTCTGTCCATCTCAGGAAACAAATCCCTTCACTCGTGTGTGAAGCACAGCCCGTTCAAGCACAGACACGGATCTGCCTTCACTGTAATCAAGGTCTGCCTGCGATAAACTCTCAACCATTCCACAGTTTGGGCTCAAAGCAGCCCGTCATTCTTGGATCAAGCTGACTGAGATGGATTTGCCAAACAAAATTTGTCAGACACACTTACTGACGAATATAAATTTCCATTTAAAAAGTTTGGTATCAGCCTAAGATTACTATTTTCATTCAGCAAGGATACATTAAACTGAAAAAAAGTGACAGTAAAGCCATTCATAATGTTATAAAATGATTTGTATTTCAAATCAATGCTTTTCTTTTGAACTTTCTGTTCACCGAAGAATCTTGAATAATAAAATACATCACATTTTCCACAAAAATAGAAGCAGCACAAATGTTTTCATCATTAGACTTTCTACTAATTATGTGAACGCTAATGCTTCTAGCCATGCAATTGTGATTTTACAGGATGTGCCGATGCATTACATAAAAAATATAAATAATTCATAATTCAATGCAAAGTTTTACATCAGAGCTGTAACTCTGATGTGGGTTTTAGAGCATCTGGAACATTGCATTTACAAATCAGCATCAATAACTGAAACTGTTTTATAAATTTGATTATGATTGTCTGCCTCTGCGCTTTAAGTGATCCTTACAACAGATATAATATCTCAAATCTTCTACAAAACCATTAAGATTGTTGTCTCAAAATTACTTGCATTAGCTGAAGCGAAAGCATACAGCAGTCAGATCACACACACACAGACACACACACACACACACACACACACACACACACACACACACACGTGTCTCATTCTGGACCACCAGCTGTTCTGAGTTTTGAACCCTTTCAGGAAAATACATAAGCATCAAATCGGATTCAAAAATGCAAACTGACAGATCCAGCATCTGCATCCAGCATCTGCATCCAGCATTCATACTACTTCAGCCATGAAGAACATAACCTGGATGAGAGCAGAGCATTAAAATAATCAATTATTAAAAGAGACAACTTCATGAGTTAAAAGTTGATCACATAATAATGATACACGTGAAATTAAAGTAATATTGTTTGGATGCACTGTATAACAGGGCCTGAAATACATCAAGGATTGCTTTACACACAATTGTAAATGCTTTGGAAAAAGTCCAACCATCAAAACAATGTAACACTTGTAACAATTAATCTATATTTGCAGAAAACACACAAATCTATATATACTTATATATAATTAATTATATCTCTTATGAAATATATGAATATTTCAATGAAAAAACCTGTATAGAAACTTCTAGTAAATTTCACAAACACAATGAAACAACAAGTAACACATTTATTTAAGCATTACATTTTGAAATAGAAAAAAAAAAAAAATCATTTTCCTGTAAAACATACTCAAACAATCTTTGTTTAACTCCTCTGTATAACATTGTTATTTTTTTAGATTTTCTAGACCGATATGGCTAGGAACTATATTCTCATTCCGGTGTAATAATCAAAAAACATTGCTGCAGCAGGTGCAGTGATATTACACAGCGCATTTCATTTTGCACAACTTTTCATTTTCCGTTGGTCTTAGTACATGATGTAACGACAGAAGAGTCAAGTTTTAAATAGCAAAAGTATAGAAACTCTTTGGTCATTTTTGAGCGAGATGCTTACGGTCTAATCAGATTCAATGATCTATGCTAAGCTAAGCTAAAAGTGCTACCGTCAAACCCGGGAATCGGCTGAATGGATTTGAAAACAGTTGAAAATGCCTGTTTTCAAAAAAATAAAAAATAAATAAAATGCAGTGTTCCTTTAAGTCACAATTTTGTTGTAATATTTGCTCTGTTTGCTTTTTACAGTAGTGACTATTTACTATTTTTCATCGTGTGAATCCTGGTTGTATGAAAATCCACAAAAATCATAATATGTAATTATTGTAATATTTCATATAATCCACAGCAATTAAAAACAAAAACAAAAACAGAAACAGAAAAAATAAATAAATGTATAAATGATAACAAATGAGATTTCAAGGATATTTTGAATGCTGAACTGGGAAATGTCCCTCGTCTCCATTTCAGGAATCTGCTCATTGTAACCAAACAAACAGAAATACACAAGGACTCTGGTCAGGCAAATTGGTTAAAATGACAAATAATTTCAGTAAAAGCACAGTGGGGTGAACGGCCGCCCCAAAACACTCTCATAATGTGACTGTTAGTCATGTAAACACTTTTAACTAGAAACGGCGGCTTGGGAGATACTCGTAATTGGGGCTGTTTTCTTACAACTTGCTGAATCAATGCTGCATGAAAGCAGTTCAACACACAAGAGCATTTTTAGGAATAGCAATCTGAGAGAAAGGCTATTAAACTATTTAAATGAATGCACAGCCAGTGTAACAGCCACAAATGTTGATTAATGAATGCAATTTTCTTCTTTCCTTGCAATAATATGCAATACATTAACTATAGACTATGTAAAGCTTCTGAGTTTGAGTTTAATGTTCAGAGACATTATCAGAGGCAAACAGTGATAATCTGTGTGTTTATGAAAATATTTACAGAACAGATTTGGAGAAATCATTACATCACTTGCTCACCAGCGGATCCTTTGCGGTGAATGGGTGCAGTCAGAGTCCAAACAGCTGATAAAAACATCACATTTTGTAAGACCAAACAGTCCAAACATTTCTAAACAAATTTGTGTGTGGCTTTGTATGTGAGAGGAATACAGGGAATGGACTTTTTCACTGGAGGTTATAACGGTTATTAAGAATTATGAAATTGTATTTTGATCTGAAACAACGGTTTGATGACATCTTGATGGATTTGCTTCTTATAAACATGCAGATTTTCTCTTAAAAAATATTATAATTGATGGACTGGAGTGGTGTTGATTACTTGTGGATTATCATGATGTTTTTATCAGCTGTTTGGACTCTCATTCTGACGGCACCCATTCACTGCAGAGGATCCATTGGTGAACAAATGATGTAATGCTACTTTTCCCCAAATCTCTCAAAATCTGTTTCCGTGAAGAAACAAACTCGTCTTCATTTTGGATGGACTGAGAGTGAGTGTAACTAGTTATTTTTGCATTCATGTTTGATGCTGTATGAGACACTGAGAGAGTTTCTGTTTACTGCTCCTGGAAAACAATTTGCTTTTGTACATTAGATTCCTCAACAGGGCCAATCTATGGGGAACAGATGCGGAGAACATTGAGCTCTTTCTCAGGAAACAGAGAGCGGGGTTGTTATACAAACATCTGCAGGTGTGTGTGTGTGTTTGCAGGGGCTCAAACTCAACGAGACTGTGTTCCAGCAGTCTGATCTCAACACTATATGATGACACCGCATTTACTGCAATGCTTTTATTCTCCATAAAATATTTTTTCTTCTGAATATACCTGGTTTAAAATTTAGCATGTTAACTCTCAAGTGCCACCAAAAATAAATAAATAAATTCCAGAGACATTTTACGTAATTGAAATAAAATAAACAATACCTGAAGTAATTATATATATATATATATATATATATATATATATATATATATATACACAAACCCGATTCCCAGAAAGTTGGAACACTATACAAATTGTGAATAAAAACAGAATGCAATGATGTGGAAGTTTCAAATTTCAATATTTTATTCAGAATACAAAATAGATGACATCAAATGTTTAAACTGAGAAAATGTACAATTTTAAGGGAAAAATAAGATTTAAATTATTTTAAATGTAATGGCATCAACACATCTCAAAAAAGTTGGGACAAGGCCACTTTTACCACTGTGTGGCATCCCCTCTTCTTTTTATAACAGTCTGCAAACGTCTGGGGACTGAGGAGACAAGTTGCTCAAGTTTAGGAATAGGAATGTTGTCTCATTCTTGTCTAATACAGGCTTCTAGCTGCTCAACTGTCTTAGGTCTTCTTTGTCACATCTTCCTCTTTATGATGCACCAAATGTTTTCTATGGGTTTTCTATTGGTCATTTCAGTATCCGGATCCTTCTTCTACGCATCCATGATGTTGTAATTGATGCAGTATGTGGTCTGGCATTGTCATGTTGGAAGATGCAAGGTCTTCCCTGTAAGAGACGATGTCTGGATGGGAGCATGTGTTGTTCTAGAACTTGGATATACCTTTCAGCATTGATGGTGCCTTTCCAGATGTGTAAGCTGCACATGCCACATGCACTCATGAAACCCCATACCATCAGAGATGCAGGCTTCTGAACTGAGCGCTGATCACTATTTGGGTTGTCCTTGTCCTCTTTAGTCCGGATGATATGGCATCCCAGTTTCCAAAAAGAACTTCGAATTTTGATTCGTCTGACCACAGAACAGTTTTCCACTTTGCCACAGTCCATTTTAAATGAGCCTTGGCCCAGAGAAAACGGCTGCGTTTCTGGATCATGTTTAGATATGGTTTCATTTTTGACCTATAGAGTTTTAGATGGCAATGGCGGATGGCACGGTGGATTGTGTTCACAGACAATGTTTTCTGGAAGTATTTCTGAGCCCATGTTGTGATTTCCATTACAGTAGCATTCCTATATGTGATGCAGTGCCATCTAAGGTCCCGGAGATCACAGGCACAGACATTTCAAAATGTCTCACTTTCAACATTTGATATGTTATCTATTTTTTTATTATTGATATGTTATATATATTGTATTGTATAAAATATAAGTTTATGAGATTTGTAAATTATTCCATTCCTTTTTTACTCACAATTTATATACAGTGTCCCAACTTTTTTGGAATCAGGTTGGAATTGTTAGTTATTTGTTTTACTTGTGATGTAAAGAGCTCATCTTTTTAACATGTGTTGGTTGTCACCATTCTTGAGGTTTGTGTGTTTAGTTTTGAAGACTAGAGTATGTTGAATTACTTCCTGGATGTCTTAGACTTGTAAGATGTTATACAAGCAAAGACATTGTTGTCTACATATAAGTCATAGTTATCCAATAAATCTAAAATCAGTAATATGATTACTTCCAAGAAACCAATAAAAGAAGGTTATTTTTTTTACAGTTTAGGCAGTTTTCATTTATATGTTGTTTATTGTTGATTATCACATTATTTTCATATGCATACACATAAAATTGCTAATTTCTGAATCTTACTTACCTGTGTTTTTGATCGGCACATTCTAGATTAATTCGGCTGAGGCCTAGTAGAGCCCCTAAGCGAAAAGTGAAAGCACGGAAACCTGGAAAATTCTGTGTTTGGTGGTTTAAGAGTTAACACGGAAAAAAAAAATCAAATGACATGCATCTATGCAAACAACTTAAACTAATCTTCTAGACAGGGATGTCTGAGCCCACTTTACTTATTGATTTGTTTACTAGACAGCTCTTTATAATAGCATATGATGATGGAGTGGATATGATAATGTCAAATGAGAAAATGATCCCCTGTCACACACTCCCATGAGCCCGACCTGCCCGAGGTGTGTGCGTTTCATATGACTGACAGCCAGCTGATTTAACAGGTTTGCCCTTTTCACTGGTCTCTTGTGAAGAAATCAGTCTTTCTGAGGGATGAGAAAGACACTGTGAGCTCGAACAACCCAACACACGAACACTGCCTCAACACACACACTCTCTCTCTCTCTCTCCCTCTCTCTCTCAATGGATATATCTGATAATCTCTCGTCTGAAGACTTCAGATCACATTATAGGAATATTCCAGTTCAGTACAAGTTCTATGGACAGTATCTGTGACATGTTGTCGATTACCACAGAAGATAATTTAGACTCTTTACAGTGATACACTGACAGAGAGAGTCTATGGGGAAAGAATAGTCATAAAACCAAATTCAAAACACTAGAAATCAGAGCCAGCAATGCTGGGACGAAACAGTTTCCATAAAAACCCACCAAACAGGGATAACATCAGTAACAAACCACCACAAATAACAAATATTTGTCATAGAAAAGTATTATCACCAGCCTTAAGGATGATTTTAGACACTTTACAGCTCAGATAGCACATTTTTGCAGAGAACAGTTCATTTAGATGATTTTACCTAATGTGAAGTTCCAACCCATTCTCACTCCAAAGGCGTCAAAAACCGAAGCATGGTCAAGCGCCCCTAGCGTCACTTTTATGACGCAAAATGTGCCTCTCGGCGTCGAATATCGAAGCACTACGACCTTCATTGCTTTCAATGGGAAACTTTTGGCGTCAGAATTCGACACGAGGACATGAGATGTTTATCGCTATGAAATCACGTTCAAGAAGTCTCATTCAGCACACATCGCGATACTTGCTATCAGTTCCACAGTTTGGGTGAGTAGTCGTATATACGCTCTTTTAATGCCTTTTATAAAATGTATTCTGTCTTATTTATTAATCAAATTAGTGCCATATGTTTAATCGCTGTATTATATCGGTCATCCGCGGCTGTCTTTGAGTTTCATTGCGTTTAAATAAATGAACACAGCTGCTAATTAGTCTGATTAAACTCTATCTGTCACCTGACGTGCCATAGACCTTCGAACAGTTTTATATTATTATTAATTTCAGGATTAATGATGTAAGTTGTATTTGTATTAAAATCATGGTAATCACGACACTTACAATAGTAATAAATGAAATGTGAAGTTAAAACACAGTAAACTGGACATTAGTAACTGTAACTGTAGTTTTACTATGGTATATTAATAATCAATACAACAATACAATAATCACCAAACCAGCTATGTTTGTATCACTGTAATGTTAGTGTTTTTATGTGCTTTTATATGACAGATATCACAGTAATCATATGTTCTGTAGCATGCTTTTAATACCTTTTAATGTAAATCAAAAAAAAAAAAAAAATCAAATTAAAAATAAATAATAAAACATGCATTTTTCCATCTTGCAGTTCTTTCATATCAGTTTATATATATATATATATATATATATATATATATATATATATATATATATATATATATTTATTATATCTAAATATTTTGCTCACAGATCATTATTAACATTCTGTATATAATTCAATTTTATTTACTCTCCCCTTTTTATTATTTTTATTTTTATTTTTAGCTGAAAAGACGTAAAGGCAGTCAGCCCAGTGGTGTTTCTGGAGAGGGATTCCTTCAGAAATGGAGAAGACAGAAAGCTGCGGAGGCAGATATATGCAGCAGTAAGTCTGTGATAGTTTGTCCCTTTTATCAAACATTCCTGCTGTTATAATTTGTACAGCATTTGTTGTTTCTTAAACTGTTGCACTGTCCAAATACCCACACTTGCCATCTTTGCACTTGACCACTTGATTACTTATTTGAAGTCTTTCCTGTATTTGGCCTAGTGTTCGAGTGAGCATGATAACCACAAGTGTGTGTCGAACTTTTCATGACCTGATGACTGTGTTTCCCAATCCTGATCCTGGAGAACCCCAGCACTGCACGGTTTTGGTGTCTCTCTTATCTGCCTTGGAGTCTTCACTGATGAGCTGATGAGTTGAATCAGGTGTGTTTGATCAGGGAGACATCTCAAATGTGCAGTGTTGGGGTTCTCCAGGACCAGGATTGGGAGCCACTGCCTTATGGGACACTTATGTGTTTACAGAGATTTTTAATAACTAATTATCAATATTTCACATACTGTACATTGGACAGCTTCCCATGACCTCTTGTGAGATCTCGGCAAAAAGTCTGACGATTTATTCCAAAACATGATGCATGATGGGATACACTAAGCTTTGTATAGCGCTCCGGAGCAGTATTGGAGAGGTTTAGTGTGTGTTAAGGACGCTGTGCTTTGGCATTATTAAGACCGGGGACAGTCTCGTTCACACACTGTCACGTACACACACTCTCAAGTGGCCAAGACTGCAAGTTTGGGTATCTGGACAGGGTCAAAAACTTAAAAATGATCCCTAAACACATCACAGTCTTAATAATCCAGTTTAACACTTGTATGATATTGTACAAGCCCCAGGACGGTCTCATCTGACACTATCAAAAGAATTCATATGACTATAGCTTGCTATTAATTACTTGTATTCAATAATGCATGCATTTAACATTTAATTATACAGCATCTTTACAGAGGTGTAATGTACAAGTTGCACGTAATTAATAATATTTCCTTCTTTCTGTCTTACAGGATTTTTTGCAGATAATCCTAATGCTGTTCTTCTTTTTCAGGTCTAAAATATCAAGCTCAACAGCTCACTCAAGAGCCAACCCTCACAAACCTTCCTAAAAACTAAGAGCTATTACTGAGTCTCAGCGAATCTTGCCATGATCAGCTCTTCCCAGGTACATTTGTTTAGAATATTTTTTTTAATCAACATTTACTCCTCAAATGCTCTGGTCTGAATCTTACTTTAAATTAACTTAATTATGTTTAATGAGCAATATTAATTGCACACAGAGTAAGTAGAGATTATCTTGTTTCACAGAAGAGAAGGAAGACCAAGGAAATGATTTGCTCAGGATGAGAAATGAAGATGGCCATCTTATGCTCAAACAAACAGAAGTCCTCTGGTATGTGTGTGTTGAAGCAATGCTGTGTTATACAACATTTTATGATGATCTCTCACAGAACTGGTCATGTCAGCCTTAATTTCTTTTTTTACTATTACAATTACAGCATGTTAGCAAAGTGTGACTGGACATTTTTAATATTATGTTTTTAAAAACACACCACCTGTTTTAAGAGTAGACAAGTATCATGAAATTGGTTTAGTTGATATAAACACCAATGTACATTATTTAATTGTTTTCTAAATGTTATGTTATAAATTGTGAATTGATAGTGGATTGGTTTGAAGCCAGGCCTTACACTGCACAGACTAAAACACATTTGTGAGAGAAGTCAGGAACTTTGGAGAAAGATTCTAGAGGAAATAAGACACATTTACTGCAACAATAGATCAATTCTAGAGTCTCTGAGAACTACACATGCTAATGCAGTCTCATGAGCAAGACCTTTGCCTCTGTAACTTTTTCTTAATTCTTTAATTTTTATTGCAGTATTTTAATTTGTACAGATGATCTCATCAGCCAAATGAGGGGTTTTGACCAAGTGATGCTCTTGAAAGGAGTGAAAGAAGAGGATGTGCTAAATTCTCTTCAGAGAAAAAGCTTCTCAAAAGGTCTCAAAACAGCTTGAAGAATGGTAAGTGTACAGTACTACAAGGGTCATAGTTACTCACCCTGCTAAAATCACACAGAACATAAGCTGAGCTCTCTGTCCATTAAACAACTTCATCTGGATTGCTTGTTTCACTTTGACCAGGTCTGGGATCTTAGGACTGAGAGATCCTCTGGCTGAGAACAAGCACATCAGTGCTGGATATCAACCACAAACTGTTTCCAGGCACGAGAGAAGAAGAACACGATGGGGAGATGAAACCAGTTTAGATGTGATGATGGGAATCATTATTTTCTGGAACAGTATCTCATGTCTTATATATATCACATGATCTGTATCACAGTTGACTGGATGGGACTGTGTGACTTTTAAGGATATTTCATCACTCATCTGTGTGAACTGATTTATATATGAGGTTAATGTATTTTTGATGATAATTATTTTCATTGAATCTTATTCGTCTTGATTCTACTTTATCAACTTTATAGTCTATGCTTCAATAAAATGAAAATGGTGAATATTGTGTTCTGAAGATTCTTGGTAAATACATAATTTTACTAGGTAGGCTCATATGTGTTTATTTTAGACTTGGAAAAACAACATTTTAATTATTGAGATTATTTTTTTATTTAAGACATAAACATTTTTGATCGGATTAATAACATCTGGGACAGCAGTACACCAGAAAGTAATTTTTTTATATTTTAGTAACAAATATGCATATTTTTTTGTGAAATAAAGGAAGTTACGAGATTAACTATTCTGCATTACAAGATGGTGCCATGGGCTTTATTGTTACAAACACTTGAGGGATAACTGAGAATGTAGCAGGCATGATCAACGTGGATCTTGTACTGCATTAAAACCAAGAGCAGGCAAATTACTGATGTCCAGCACCTGAGGAATAAGATACGGTGAGGGTGAGGAAGACATTTTTACACTGATTTTTGCTAAATAGTTATATATATATATTAATAATTAATAATTAATATTCTTAGCACTGCATGAATTTGTCCTTATGTAATAGTGAAGTATCACAATGTGTACACATTGTCCTTGATTACTGCTTTAAAGGTGGGGAATAGATAAAGGCAAGTTGTTGCAGGTTCATCCATTATATTTCTTGCCATATACTTCAAAAATCAAATAAATAATCTATTATTTTCATTATTAAATCATTTCTTTCTAATTTTTCAATGTTTCATCAGATGGCCTCACAATGTCCTGTCAAAAGGTATAATAGTCATGATGAATAGAATAGAAAACAGAGGACTGTGAAAACTGTCAGATATAAATGTGACTCAGCTCAGTTTGTTGTCCATGATGAGGAGAATACATATATGTAGGTTTTACTGCCCTTCAACCCCCAGGGGCCCAGTAGCACCCCCCGGAAGAGCCCAAAACTGTACTTTTCAAATGGCTGTAAATCAGAGTCCAATTAACATATCAAAGAGAAAATGGGCAGGATTATTACTTATGCTATGCTGATAAAATAATGTTGAGCTCAGTTTTCAGAAATAAATGGAAAGCTGACATAAAGGCATTTTAAATATTGCTCACTGTAAAATACCACATTTCAGCCTGCCTCTCAAATATATCATAGAGGTTTGCACAATAAACATATTTAGATATCCAGTTTTCCTTAAAATAAATAATTTATTTCGTTTCGTTAATAAAAAGTTTTAAACTACATTACCCACAAGCCTCCGTCGTTCTATCTATGCAAAGGCAACACTAGGGGGCTGTTTTTTGTAGTTCATTGAAGTTATGCTTAGGGTTAGGATTAAGATCTCGCTAAAGATGTCATTTTTGTCAAGATAGCAACACTTCATTGTTGACTTAATATATTACTAATGTGATGATAGCAGCAAAACATACTTTTTAAGCTGTTTTTGATGCGCTGTTTAATATGGGTTAAAAGATAGTCCAACCACAGACTGTCCTGAAAATTCATAGCCAATGACATCAAAGCTGAGCAGCAGCGTCACACTTCCTTATCCATGTATGACCGACGTCTTTCGTTTTTCGGCTGAAGGGATAGATTCGGTTAACAATAGATTAAGCTTGCTACTTATTAGATTCTGTTTTATTAACGTCTTCACGTTCCTCCGTTGTTCAGCTTGACAAACATTGGGCAATATTGATGTGCACATGCCCAGCAGTCGCAGTTGTATCCAACAGACAGATTCCTCTATAATAAATATAAGACACATTTTTAAGATTTGTATTTTTTTTTTTTGACCAAAGACAAATATATTTACTAATCAAATGACGTGCTTCTAAAATTTACATTGTATATTACATTGTGTTTTAAAATTAAAATTGTTCACATTTGTGTTTCTGTGATTTACCATTCTCTACCATTTGAACTCTAGGAATAAAAACTGAAATTATAAATGAATGAATGAACAAATAAATACATAAAGCATAATAAACATGCATATTTTTGTAAGGATCTTCCATTATTTATTTATATGTCAAACTCATTTAAAGACAACATGCCCAAATTACTACACTGCATCCTCTGTCACCAAGCTCGTTTTTGCCACCATAAAGAACAAAAAGGCAGTTATGTTGTAAACATTAACTATTTTCAGTATGCAAATGAAAATGCTTTTATTAAAAAACAAAACAGTAAATACAGTATGTCTTTCAGAGAACACTGGAAAAAGTGTTGTGACCAAAATGTTATACAACACAATGTAAATGTTTCAAACTCACAAAAAAACACCATGAAGACATGCATGTCAAGTGTGCAATATATTTTTAATATGGAGCGCTATTTTTAACTATTGTTTTCATCACTGGTTCTGTAATGTATTCATTATGAGCTTATAATTAAAACAAAGTTACATCTTCTGCAAAAATCAAACCACTGCAAAGTCTAATCACTGATCCAGGGACCATTTCTGTGTGTGCGGGGGATAAAGAGTTAACGAGGTGAGTCCTTGTGCATGATGGAGCTACAGCTTTATCCTCAAACAATCCTGTAAGACAGAAAGGAAGGAAATATTAAATGACATTCAACTTATACATTACACTGTGTTTTGTTTAGACCATAAAAGCAGCCTCTGTAAAGATGCTGTATAATTAAATGTTAAATGCATGCATTATTGAATACAAGTAATTAATAGCAAGCTATAGTCATATGAATTCTTTTGATAGTGTCAGATGAGACCGTCCTGGGGCTTGTACAATATCATACAAGTGTTAAACTGGATTATTAAGACTGTGATGTGTTTAGGGATCATTTTTAAGTTTTTGACCCTGTCCAGATACCCAAACTTGCAGTCTTGGCCACTTGAGAGTGTGTGTACGTGACAGTGTGTGAACGAGACTGTCCCCGGTCTTAATAATGCCAAAGCACAGCGTCCTTAACACACACTAAACCTCTCCAATACTGCTCCGGAGCGCTATACAAAGCTTAGTGTATCCCATCATGCATCATGTTTTGGAATAAATCGTCAGACTTTTTGCCGAGATCTCACAAGAGGTCATGGGAAGCTGTCCAATGTACAGTATGTGAAATATTGATAATTAGTTATTAAAAATCTCTGTAAACACATAAGTGTCCCATAAGGCAGTGGCTCCCAATCCTGGTCCTGGAGAACCCCAACACTGCACATTTGAGATGTCTCCCTGATCAAACACACCTGATTCAACTCATCAGCTCATCAGTGAAGACTCCAAGGCAGATAAGAGAGACACCAAAACCGTGCAGTGCTGGGGTTCTCCAGGATCAGGATTGGGAAACACAGTCATCAGGTCATGAAAAGTTCGACACACACTTGTGGTTATCATGCTCACTCGAACACTAGGCCAAATACAGGAAAGACGTCAAATAAGTAATCAAGTGGTCAAGTGCAAAGATGGCAAGTGTGGGTATTTGGACAGTGCAACAGTTTAAGAAACAACAAATGCTGTACAAATTATAACAGCAGGAATGTTTGATAAAAGGGACAAACTATCACAGACTTACTGCTGCATATATCTGCCTCCGCAGCTTTCTGTCTTCTCCATTTCTGAAGGAATCCCTCTCCAGAAACACCACTGGGCTGACTGCCTTTACTGAATTATATAAAGAATGTTAATAATGATCTGTGAGCAAAATATTTAGATATAATAAATATATATAAATATATATATATATATATAAATATAAACTGATATGAATGAACTGCAAAATGGAAAAATACATGTTTTATTATTTATTTTTAATTTGATTTTTTTTTTTTTTTTTTGGATTTACATTAAAAGGTATTAAAAGCATGGTACAGAACATATGATTACGGTGATATCTGTCATATAAAAGCACATAAAAACACTAACATTACAGTGATACAAACATAGCTGGTTTGGTGATTATTGTATTGTTGTATTGATTATTAATATACCATAGTAAAACTACAGTTACAGTTACTAATGTCCTGTTTACTGTGTTTTAACTTCACATTTCATTTATTACTATTGTAAGTGTCGTGATTACCATGATTTTACTACAAATACAACTTACATCATTAATCCTGAAATTAATAATAATATAAAACTGTTCGAAGGTCTATGGCACGTCAGGTGACAGATAGAGTTTAATCAGACTAATTAGCAGCTGTGTTCATTTATTTAAACGCAATGAAACTCAAAGACAGCCGCGGATGACCGATATAATACAGCGATTAAACATATGGCACTAATTTGATTAATAAATAAGACAGAATACATTTTATAAAAGGCATTAAAAGAGCGTATTTACGACTACTCACCCAAACTGTGGAACTGATAGCAAGTATCGCGATGTGTGCTGAGACTTCTTGAACGTGATTTCATAGCGATAAACATCTCATGTCCTCGTGTCGAATTCTGACGCCAAAAGTTTCCCATTGAAAGCAATGAAGGTCGTAGTGCTTCGATATTCGACGCCGAGAGGCACATTTGGCGTCATAAAAGTGACGCTAGGGGCGCTTGACCATGCTTCGGTTTTTGACGCCTTTGGAGTGAGAATGGGTTGGAACTTCACATTTCTAGCCTATCAACTTTAACTGCATTACTGTAAACACCATCTTTTTGTCACAGTGTCTGGGTTGTGTTCCCTGTGTTTCCACTAGGTGTCCTCCTTTCCCACGGTGTCTGTCACCTTATCACTTCCTGTTCCCTTATTTGGTCACCTTCCTCCTTGTTTTAGTTAATTGATTGTTCCCCACCTGTCTCCAGTTCCCTCATCATCCTTCTGTGTATTTATACCCGGTCTGTGTGAGTCTGTGTCACGGAGTCCTTGTCTTATGTGTGAGATACTTTCCATAGTTTGCTCTTGCCGTGTGGTCTTTTATTTATATATATATATATATATATATATATATATATATATATATAAATGTTTATTGGATATTCTGGTTTTGACCCTGCCTGGACTGTTTACCCTTTTGGATTGCCCCTCAATAAACTTCTTACCTGCACTTGGATATCTCCTGTGTTTCCTGTATCACCGAACGTGACACTTTTTTTTAATTAAAACTCATTAATGAGTCTTGTTTTTTTTTTAAGCATAAATGGACTTTATATGTTTTAAATTAGTATATTTTCCTGTCACTTTGCTTTCTGGTTTAGTCTAAACAGTCTGTCTTATCATTTATGGTGTTAAAATTCACATTGTAACATGAAAAAATGTGAATACAGCTCACACAATGGCAATATAATTTTTCTTCCTTCTATCATAAACACACAGACAGGTTCATATATAGCTTTCATTATATGACTAATTTCGATATGGATTTTTCCATTACAGCCACAATGTCACACGCACTTCAAATTAATATAATTAATCACAATGATGTTCAATTACAGACGCTTTCACTGTTATTATCACACAGAATCACTCTGGGGTTCACTAATGTGTTAAACAAGATCAATCATGTTCAAGATTGAGAACTGGTCATGCTTTTTACCCCAGGGAATGCTTTAAAAATAACAAAATAATACATTTGTAAAAAATGAAAAATCTAAAGAAAAGGGCACAACAACAGATGTACTGTGTTATGCATAATATACTGAGTTTTGTATAAAAATGGCTGACATTCACAACTATATTTGAGCAGATTTTTAGAGAAAAGTCCTGCCTACAACAATTAAAAAAAGAAAAATAAATAACAAAAACTATATATGGGGTAAATTGCCAAAAAGAGATACTCATTATTTACACTGATTTAAATATACCTGAATAAAACCTTGAATAATAATGCCTTTTTAGAAATTAAATGTCTGAAGTAAAAAAAGTTAAATCATGCACTTTTGTAAATGAAAAAAAAAATGCATATTTGTAAAATGGACTATTTAACACAAAATTGTTATTTCACTATTATCTAAAACTTATAACTAAAATTGTACCTAAAAGTTATTATAAAATCAATGCAAAATGTATACACTAATATATAATGTAATTATAAATAAAAATGGCTGGCATTTACAGTTGCATTTTGGCTAAATTAATCAAACTTTAAAAGACTTCACTGCTAAAAATACTCATATATAAACTATACCTTTTAGGAATACCTAATACCTTTGTAGACATAAAATATCAAAAATAAAAATCACACTATATAACTGTTTTTATTTTTACTAAGTGTATTACAGTCTATTTAACACTAAACTACAAAGTCGTTTAGAAAAACAATTTGAAATGTCCATTAATATTCTAAATAATTATGAATTAATAAATAAATCAAGGTCAACATTTACAACTGCATTTTAGGGGGAAACAACAATAACAACAACAAAATGTCCATTTAACATCATTTGCACTGATTTGAGAAGAATTTTGCATTCATGAAAAATTAACTAAAGTAAGATTTATTATAGCCCATTTAATACCAAAAAGGTTTTTTTTCTTTCTTAACTGTTATTAATACCTGAAAGTTTTTAGAGAGAAAATAAATTCTAAGTAAATAAAGTCTAAGTAAAGTCTAAATTTTAAACTAATTATAAATGAAAAATTGCTGGCATTCGCAGCCGCAATGTAGCAGAATGAAAGCGGTCATTTGTAGCATTCTGTGCTGGATTGCATTCCTCCATCAGTCGCTGCCGCAGGGATCATCTGGAGTCTGTCGCTCCTGAAACGAGTCCTGCCTCGTCTCTAATGAACATTCCTCAGAAATCTCCGGTAATCCTCCGTCTCAAACCGAGGCAAACGGGAGGATTCCATCAGCTGAAGCCACGGCAACAGATGTGATGTTACCGGTGGCAACAGTGGTCACATGACCCATGGAGTGCCAGGTTCACTGACGGCTGTAAAACAACTACATGCTTTTGTTCCCTGCTGTTTTGTCTATAGCCTGTTTTGGAAGAATAAAAACCATGTTTGTTTTCATTGGACGCTAATATAGATGGCATTTCTGAAGATGAGGCAATCTGTGCACCCAAACGGACTCAAAAATGGGCACTTCAGCAGGAATTAGCTCAGAGACACACTGGCGTCTGACCTCCACACAAATGTTTATATGAGGTTGGGGAGTAAAAGCCTCTTTACAATGAGGAAAGAAGTTAAGAATGATTGGATTTGACAAACCAATCCAGTTCCAGCCTGCACCGCATTCATCGCCGAAGATTCAAGACGATACCACAGGAACTACAGCTTTTCATCATATAAACAGGCCTTATAATGTCTGTTAATATTGTTAACTTAAATTAAAACCATATATATATATATATATATATATATATATATATATATATATATATATATATACTGTATAATCATGTGAAATAAAAATAAACAATAAGTAAAATAACATAAAAAAGGGTATTAAGTTTTTTTATGTCAGCAACATTTTTCATTTTCATTTAGTTAACTTGAAGTACTAAAATTATATGAAAATATATAAAAACTATATTATATTATAATAGATTAGCATAACATATATCTGTCACACTCCAGTGGCCTAGCATGAAGCGAGATGGACAAACTCGACATGAGTTGACAAAACCTGATAAAGCTAACCTGGGGCAAACTGTTATTCTCCAGTATCCGGTTTTAATGATGTTTATTGGAAACAGTGTGGTTTGAGACATGTTTTCTCTTGTTTGGTGGGTGTGTAAAACATGTCAGCCCAATCAGCAGCAACATGAATATAAACCACGCGGTATTAAAGAGACAGCTCGCACAATGTAATTAACACCAAAATAAATTCACAAGAGCAAGTATATTGTTTGCATGTTTATTTACATTAAAGGCTAAATATTTTCCAGACTATAAGTCGCACTTTTTTTCATAGTTTAGCTGGTCCTGCGACTTATAGTCAGGTGCGACTTATTTATCAAAATTTATTTGACATGAACCGAGAGAAATGAACTAAGAGACATGAACCAAGAGAAAACATTACCTTCTCCAGCCACGAGGGGGCGCTCTATGCTGCTCCTTGCTCCTGTAGTCTACTGTACACTGAGCAGCATAGAGCGCCCTCTCGCGGCTGGAGAAGGTAATGTTTTCTCTTGGTGATTAGTTCTAAATAAATGCGACTTATAGTCCTGTGCGACTTATAGTCCGAAAAATACGTTAACTAAAATAATAAGAGCACAATTATAAATATGGAACTTCTTCGTCTGTCTAAATATCATGTATTAATAGTCCATATCTTTTCCTTAAAAAGGTGTGCTAAATACTGATTCATGTAACATAAAAATACATATTTATATATTTTGTAATTGTACTTTGGAGTGACACTTTCACAAACTTTTCTCTACTCCTCTGATTATATAATGGTAAATATTACAGTAACACAGCACAACATCAGTGATCAGCAGTAATGATAAGACTAATACGCACAATAAAAATAATAAAGTCATATAGATGATAAAACAGTCTCCGTCTCATTATCCTTCATCTGTATAAATATAAATATAATATAAATTTAAATATATACATTTAAATTTGCATGTGATATTCATCAGACTGTGTGAATGCCCTGAGTCCATCTGAGAATGAAATTACAAAAACACTGAATCCAACACTGGACAAACCGACATTAAACATCTTTTCTACATGAACAGAACACATGTGGTGTAAAGAGTGCTGTCAGACAGCTCTAGAGGAGGATTGATCCGGGCCACAGACAGATCTGATCCCTGAGGAGTCCAGCAGGATTCGGCCGTCAGATAGATTAGACTCACACTCATTAGTGAGCAGTGTGTGCTGGGAAACAGATGCTGCTCTGCTGAATGTGTGGACTCTTTACTGAAACACTGGATGTGCAAATTAACATTCAAATACACATACACACAGAGAGAGAGAGAGAGAGAGAGAGAGAGAGAGAGAGCGAGCCCTCGAGAGAAGGGCTGTAGTTAATTACACACACTCCTGTGTGAAGAACACTTTAATTTACAGTTGTGTAGTGGATGCACACACCACCATCTGAGCCCTGACAAACACACACTTACACCTGGTCCTCACACACATCCAGTTCAGTTGTCTACATAGGGAACTACCTTCTAAGGAGCTGTTCATGTAAAGCATGGAGTATAAGAAACGCAACTTCCACTGATGTATTTGATAAGTTGATACTCTAATATGCATATAAATACAAAACACACACAGAGCTATTCTGTTTCTATCTCATCTTCTTTCTGCTGGCTTCTCATCTTCTCCAGGTCAGGATGCCCGTATGAAGTAAAAGCCATCTGCCCAAATATCCGACTCAAAGTACATTATCTGACTGTTTCCTGCTCCATTTCTCAGACACACGCGCTGTTATTTATTTCTCTCATACAGAGAGAGTTGATTGTATTGCCTGAAGATTCAGTGCTGCTGCTGCTTTAATGGAGATTGGGAAGATGAGACATGCTTGTGAAATATTCTCATTATTTATATTGAGTCTTTCCATACCTAACACCACATGACTTTATACGGCTAGCGTGATTTCTTACAATCAGAGTTAGGTGCTTCTACACTCTTGTTAATCAGCTATTATTTCCCACTGATTTTAGGAATAATTATGGGTATGGTTAGGTTTAGGGGTAGAGATTGGGTTTAGTTTATATTTTTGTACAATAATGTTGATCCAGGATCATCAGAAGATGTTGATCCAGGAACATGTCTTACTTTGCAAAATCACGGCGACCGACTTACACAGATCTGTATGTATTGTACAGTGTTGTGGGTAACGCGTTACAAAGTAACGCGTTAGAGTACTCTAATTACTTTTTTCCTGAAATGTGTAACTTAACGCGTTAGTTTCGTGCGTAAGTAATCAGTAACTTCGTTATTTTAAAAAAAAAGTAATCCGTTATTTTAAGGAAAGGAAAATCCCGACTGCAGCCTGCTTTTTGTCAGACAGTAGTCCTAGGTCTACTGTGCCACCTGCGGATGTACAGTATCAGCGGAGCCGAAACTCTGTGATCGTAAAGTCAATGGCTGTGATGCGTCTGTGTCCTGCGCCTGACCCTGTGTGTGTGTGTGTGTTTTTTTTTTTCGAACTCCCGGCAAGATAGCAGAGAGGACAGCGTTTGGTTTATGGAAGTACGCACATTATTTTCAATTTGTCAACGAAAAGAAAAGAACATAATGGTAAAATGCACACTCTGCTTTGGTGAAAAGCTTCCGTCGACCGCCAAAAATTCTACCTCAAATTTAACGCTACGTTTTAATCACTAGTTTGAAGAGTAAATGTAAGAGGACTGTGTTAAAGTGAATTTAGGCTTGTGACTGTGAGTGACACTTTAATAATAATTAGTTCGGCTATTAAGCGATTTGTCATTTGCCTGTGTGGCGGTGAAGGATTTAATTCGGTTTGTTATCATTTTTGTTTGACAGGCAGCTGTTAATTTCTGTTAGATCATTGGCTGGCTGGTTGTTCATCATTTCTAAATGGATTTAAATCTGCAAGCCTGTTTAAGGTTGTGTTTACAAGTAAGCATAATTGTACTTTGATAACTGCATTATTTAAGTTAAAGAAAAATCAGGAGTTATCTTGTGGTGCTCATAATATTATATATATACAGTAGCCTAGGCTACCCGGGCTGGGTAGGTGCAAATTTTGATTAATAATATGTTCTGTGATAATAAATAAATAAAACGCCATGTGGAATAGCCGATTGCTGACTGTCTATCCTGTTATTGTTATCCTGCAGTGGTAATTTAGTCGGATGACTGACGTTATTCATTGTCGGGAGTCACGACTTCTAGGTGCATTTAAAGGGGCCGGGGGCTGTGTCTGTCATGTGTGAGCCGCTGCAAACGGCTTTTAATTTTTGGTAACGCATGAGTACTCTAACGCGTTACTTTTATGAATAGGTAACGCTGTATCATAACTGATTACTTTTAATTGATGGTAACGTTGTAACCTAACTAACTACTTTCCAAAGTAACTATACCCAACACTGGTATTGTATGTGCTCCAGTGAGTCTAAACAGGTAAAGTACACACAACCGGTCAAAATGTCAGAACTACAGAAATTATAAAAGAAGAAAAAATATTTCATTACGATTTTTTTGAATTGCAGCTGTACTTTAAAATATTTCATATTTCTTTCCAAATTCTCCTCTGTGTAGTAAACATGGTGATATATTATTTCACTTTTAAAGTGTTTATAATGGTAGTATTTTATTTTATTTTTTATTTTTGCACTGAATTTAACTGCACTAAATGCAACTTTTTCGTTAATTTACTCTCTGTGGAATTACAAAAACATTTATTTCAGTTCAGTCCAACAACATTTTAAACAAACTTTTTCTTTCTTTCTTTCTTTCTTTCTTTCTTTCTTTCTTTCTTTCTTTCTTTCTTTCTTTGTTTTTCACCCAGAAATGATTGTTCCCAAAAAGACATTAAACATTTATTTTACTGTAAATCAAATGAAAATAAACCCCTTTTTTTTACTGTTGAAATTAAACTATTAAACAAATTGAATAGGCTAATAATTGTTTTCTGTGTGTATACAGTATGATGATGCTAGTTTTCTCAAATTAAATGGTCAAATTCTTGTGAAGTGACTCCCACAGCAGCTCTGGAGATTAAGTTTTTGTGTTCTTGCCATCATACAGTGAAACTCAGAGGCCGTAAATCAACGCAAGCATCAGTATTTGTGTAGTAAACAAAATCGCGTTTCTGTCACTCACACATACAGAGGCAAGCGGAACATGCAGGATTCATATTTAAATCGTCTTTTTGCATTTTAATATTCACAGACACTAGATCATATCACCATTCAGATTAAGTGGCAGACCTACTTTTGAGTTATTAAAAAATATGAATTCTGTGGCATTATAAAGAGTAAATTATGTTTTCATAAATGGACTCTGCGATGCTGTCCACGTTTTCACCGAAACCATATGGCTCTAGAAATGTAACCACACTTCAGAACACTCTCTCTTTCTCTCTAGCATATGCGCCCAGATGCGTTCTTAGGTACTGAAATTTGCCACCGATTGATTTAATGTGAATCAGTACTCTGTAGTACCAATGCAATTCGTACCCTTAAAATTACTGAGTTCGGTACCCAACCCTGATTAAAACGTAAATCAGTGTGTCAGCGCCGATAGCCATGTGGGCTGTGTGCTGACATATTGTGCTGACAGTTGTGCTTCAGGTCTCCCAAAATCAAATGCCACCTTGTGGACCTTTCTCACTCCCACCCCACATCTCTCTCTCCCACTCACTTCCTGGCATATCTCTACTGTCCTGTCAAGCAAAAATGTCACAAAACATAAATCATTGTGACAAGATGATTTGCACTGTTTGTAAAAAATTGCCAATCTAAAAAAAAATTTAAAAAAATAAATGAAAAATATAATCTAAAAATAAGAAATATCTAAATATAATAAATGGTACTTACATTATGTGTATAGCTGCTATTTTTATAGATTTTAAACTCTTTTTTTTTTTTCATGAACTGGAAATATCACCCAAAGACTTTAAATCTGTTTAGATTTACCCAATATTTAAATCTTATTTAGGTGCATTAGAGATGTTGGTCAGAGTTGCCATAAAAAAACACTCACTAATTTTGAATATTCACCACATGCAATACATAACGAAATATGCATGCCTCCAATAAAAATCTCAAACCACCACACAACATCGTGAAAAACACACATAGTGCCTCAGCTCCTGCCCATATTGCTATATCTTAAACAGCAAATGAAGTTTAAGATTTATCAGGACACTATTGAGAGTCGACAATATATAACCACTAACTGAAGCTTAAAAGAAATAGGACAACAACCCAAAACACAAACTAAATCAACAACAGATGAACCCTCCCAGAAATATCTACATTGCTATGTGGGGATATTTGCATAATGCCGCACAAATACGTAAAGAATGAAGGGATGGTTTCGGTGAGGCAGTAATGCTGTTCCCAACATAATGCAAACCAAATGTTTGAGTGTGTGCAGCTCATTTTACAGAGGACAGTTTCCTTTACCTGAGAGAGTACAAGACAGCAGTGCACAAAGGCTGTTTTAAAAAATGGAGCAATTTCAACTTTGCTACAGGACAATTTGGTGCTTCTGAATCAGAAACTGTAAGTATGTTTTATTATTTACTATTGACTGTTGAAATGGTTATGTGTAAAGTAACGCACATTATTTCCAATCTATCTGCATTTCAGATTTACTTGACTCAAACTGATATGGCAAAATTCACCACATTATTAATTGTCTTTATAATTGCTTTGGAAGCAATTATTTGCAGTTACGGTCAGGAGCATTACATTTCCAGTATATGCTTGAGATGTTTGGACAATTACAATGCACTGGGTCCGCTGACCAATCAGAGCAATCTAAACACAACACAACACATACCGCAGAAATAGGAGCACAGAGGATGCAGTATGCACAGTGCTGCACTCTGCACTCACACACCTGGACAATAACAACACGTATGTTAGGATGTTGTTTGTTGACTTCAGTTCAGCATTTAACACCGTCATTCCCTCCAAGCTGACCACAAAACTTGGAGACCTGGACATTAACACCTCCCTCTGCAACTGGATTATGGACTTTCTGACCAACAGGCCTCAGCATGTTCGGTCAGGTCACACCCACTCCACCACCATCACACTTAACACTGGCATACCACAGGGCTGTGTGCTGAGCCCATTCCTCTACTCCCTTTACACCCACGACTGCAAGCCTGTGCATGGATCCAACTCCATCATTAAGTTTGCAGATGACACTACGGTGATTGGCCTCATCAGTGACAACGATGAGACTGCCTACAGGGAAGAGGTACAGCACCTGGCCACATGGTCCGCTGACAATAACCTGCTCCTTAACACCAATAAGACCAAGGAGCTCATTGTGGACTTCAGGAAGAAGAAAGGAAGCACACATGACCCCATCAACATTAACGGGCTGGCTGTAGAACATGTTTCCAGCTTCAAGTTCCTAGGAACCACAATCTCAGAGGAACTTTCCTGGGCCACAAACACCTCCAGCCTGGTCAAGAAGGCTCACCAGCGCCTTTTCTTCCTCAGGACACTGAAGAAGAACCAGCTGTCTTCATCCATCCTGGTGAACTTCTACCGGTGTGCGATCGAGAGCATCCTGACTAGTTGCATCACAGTCTGGTATGGGAACTGTTCAGTGGCTGACCGCAAGGCACTGCAGAGGGTGGTGAAAACTGCCCAGCGCATCACAGGGACACCACTTCCTGCTCTTGAGGACATCCAGAGGAAACGCTGTCTACGTCGAGCTCACAGCATTCTCAAGGACTCCTCTCACCCTGACCACGAACAGTTTAATCTCCTCCCCTCCGGGAGGCGTTTCAGGAGCCTCCGAACAAGGACCACAAGATTCAGGAACAGCTTTTTCCCTAAAGCTGTCTCCTTGCTGAACTCTGCCCTCTGACACCCCTCAACACCCCCCACACCACACATAGACTCCTCCCCCTCTTCAACACTCTGATCTATTTATTTATTCACAACAAGCAAAAAACAGTAACTTGTTATTACTTGCACTACTGTCTGTTCATCCAGGAACACTGTACAATTCATTTGCACATTGTAATATTTTCTATGCACTTTACTGTCCATTGCAATACTGTAAATTATGTTCATAATTCTGCCTATAGTGTACATACACTTTTACATAGCCCATCTGTATAGTATGTTCATAGTACACCTACCTGTATATCGTGCTTATAGTATTTAATATCTGTAAATTATGTCCATAATACTTACCTGTATAGTTATTGTACATATTATAGACCTTTATTCTGTACTTACTGCTTATTGCACTTCTGGTTAGATGCTAACTGCATTTCGTTGCCTTGTACCTACATGTGCAGTGACAATAAAGTTGAATCTAATCTAATCTAATCTAAATATTCAGAAGGAGAGGCATTGTAGAAATTGATACGTTAAGAAAAAAAAAAAAAAACTGGGCAAAGAGGAGCTATAATGTACCGAATGTGAAAATAATGTGTTTTTCAAACAATAAAGCATGCTAACATATTCTATCACACCCGATACACACAATAATGATATTTGAAAATAGCCCTGAAAGAAAAAAGACCTGGAGTGAAGCAATCAGAGTCCTGACCTCAAACTCGCTGAGATGCTGTGATATCACTGTAAGAGAGCAATTCACACCAGATATATCAAGAAAACCGCTAAAATGAAACCACTTTGGTGCTAAATTCCTCCCGACCATGTGCAGGTCTGATGCACAATTACAGGAAACCCTGTGTGGGGGTTATTGCTTCCAAGAGTAGCACAGAAACACTAACAGCAATTACAAACAAGAAAAAAATTGAATCAAGATGCATTTACTATACATAATGTAACATTAAAATACATTTTAAAAAGGGAAAAAATGTAAACAAGACAAAATTATCTGCCACATTTGTGCTGAAAAACAAGATAATACTTAAGAAAATATTTTTTGCAGTGTCCCTGATTTATATTATTTTGTTGTAAAATGTAAAATGTTATCACCCAGCTTTTTATATGAATTAGATATACAAGTACGTCCAACTTTATCTGCATAAATACAGTATATATGGGCAATATGTACTATATAACAAATATCAACTGTTTGACTGCTTCTATTGTTACAAAATGTAAAACATTTTAGCATACCGGTCTCATCTGCTAAATGCGACTATAAGGCATGAAGATATTAAGATATTATAAACATTATCATTTGATGTTTGAAACAATGTGTATTAAAAAAAAAATACACATTTTTGAATGTTTCTTACCTTAAACTCCGTCTCTATGTTGGCAAGTCGTGCGAGTTCGTTGCTGAGCTCTAGTGCAGTCAGTACGGGATCTTCGCTGGACAGTGACAGGTAGGCAGCGCTAGCGAGCCCTTTGTATGCGTTCATGCGCGATCTGGAGTGACTAAATGAGTCACGTCTCTGTTTCTCTGTGCACTCATAGCACTTGCAGAAGTAGTCATGTGGCCGCTCGATTCTGGCGCCCTTCATCAGCAGGATGTGTACGATCTCGTACTCCTGACAGTGCGCGGCCAGAATAACCGGCGTCACGTCGTGCGAAAAACGAGTCCCATCCTCGTCATAGGCATAGAAGTCGTCATCCCTCAGTTCCTGCTCCAGCGGGCTCAAAGTCAGTCTCAAACCGCCTGCGAATGCCGGATGAGCCAAAATGGCCTCCACGATTCTCACATAACCTTTGCTGATCGCCAAAAGAAGCGCGTCGCCAATGCGTGCCATCCCGTCCTTCTTTAGCAAGAGCTCTGTGACCTCCAGGTGCTCGTTGCCAACTGCTAACTGCAGAGCGTTTTGCCCCATGTAGTCCACGCAGTTGAAGTTAAGCGTTTTGGACTCATCCAGCATTTTGCGGACGACGGGAATGTTACCGTACTCTGCTGCATCAAGGAAACGCTCCTCCTCTGCCGTGAGGCTGGTGCCACGTTCATTGAACATGTAGGCAGGGCCTCGGATGGCCTGCCGACGACCCTTCTCTCGCAAGGTGGTGTGCCTGCGATTCATGACCTCTGACCTGAGAGAAGAAAAAAAATCAGTCTTGGAGAGCAATTGTTGAATAAAGTTTTGTTTTCTTTGTCAACAAAAAGCATTCTTGTAGCCGATATCACATGGACTATTTTAACGATGTCCTAAATAATTTTCTAGGCCTTGAATGTGTTAGTTGCATTGCTGTCTATGCAGGGTCAGAAAGTTGTCAGATTTCATTAAAAATGTCTTAATTTTTGTTCAGAAGATGAACGAAGGTCATATGGGTTTGGAACAACATGAGAGTAATTAATGACAAGTTTATTTTTTGGGTGAACTATCCCCTTTAACAGAAGTAAAAAAAAAATATTTCAGTTCATTGCTAAGGTAAAATTTGTAATTTAAGGACATATTCACTAAAATTACTAAAAATAAAAAAATAAAACACTATATAAACATTTAAATAATAACAATTATAATAATAATAACAATTAATATTAAAACAATTACTAAAACCTCAAAATATTAATAAATACTATGTTCATAATGATACTAAATAAAAAAAATGTCACCAACTAGCTGTAAAAAGGTTGCTGCTAAATAGCTTAAATGAGTGTATTTAATTTAACTAGTCTAATCTGTTCTGCTCATTGCACAGCACGAGATTCAATCCATAATTGTTTGTCGATAGACTGACAGTTTAAAATGGCCAGTCACAGCTCTCCTTTAAGAATTAAAGAATTAAATTAGCCTTTCACGCCACATGAGACTTCTGATTGGCCTAATAATCAATGACATCAGAGATCAGCTCGGGGCTGCAGTGCTTTCAATGGATCTCACACAAACACGTGATGTTCAAAAGTAGGAGCAAAATCTAAGAAATTGCAGCAATTTCAACACACACATTTCAGTTTTTATCATTTCCAGATAAGAGTCTAGATGATAGTATGATTTTCCATCATAAAACACAGGGGTGAATATATCCCACTTTTAAAATTACATGATTGCAGGATGCAAATTTGTTTGTAAAATCATATCAATTTTAGCCCTCTTGATCACAGTCTTGTCTAAAATTGTAGCATATGCTTCAGGAGAAAAAATTAATCAGATGCAACTGCTTGTACAGCATACAAACATAGATGTACTCAAACACACATGAAACATACATGTGCAGTGAGCAGGTACAATATTTATGTTTATGGTGTGATTAGACTTCTAACACTAAGTCTGTGCATCATGTGATATTGAGAAGAGTATGCTAGTGCTTCACTAAAGGATCAGATAATGATACATTGAAAGACCTAAGACACATTTACAGAAGATCACAGAGACATGAGGATGCAGGACTACTGAAGACCAAAGGGAAAGAGCCCACCTATCAAACAACCCGGCCACCTTAGCAACCATTAAAGAATAATGTCCTTGCAACCACTCACAGTAGGAATTCCCTCGCAACTTCCTGGCAACCACACTGAAACCCCTAAAATCACAAAAGACTGCCCTAGCAACACTCTAACAACCACCCAAATGTGTCCCAGCAATGCACTGGTAGCCACCCTGAACACCCTAGCAATCACTTAGGAATGCCCTAGCAACATCCTGGGATGCACTCTGGACACCATAGCAACTACCTGAGAATGCCCTAGAATCATCTTAGCAACCACATAAGAATGCCTTAGCAACACCCTAACCACCACTTAAGAATGCCCTAGAAACACCTTAGCAACCACCTGAGAATGCCCTAACAACCACATAAGAGTGTCTCAGCAGCACTTTAATAACCACCCTGAACACCCTAGCAATCACTTGAGAAAGCCCTAGCAACATCCTAACAACCACTTAAGAATGCCCTAGCAACACTCTAGCAACCACTAAAGAATGCCCCAACACTCTAACAATATATAAGAATGCCCTAGCAACCACCGTGATACGCCGTTCCTCAGAGACGAATAAAAGAGTGACGTGATAAAGAGAGCGGAAAGAAGATTACACAGCGCTCTGACACATCAAACACACACAAGTGCGGCTGAAAATGGAAGCCATTCAAACAGTGTGACTTCCCTGAGGGACATGAAGAAGAGAGAGAGAGAGAGAGCCCTGCTGAGCACAGTGTGTGTGTGTGAGGTCATCAAGATCCTAAAGATATGTCTGTCTTTTCCCCACACACACTTACAGGTGCACAAACTGCATGTGTTTGCATAAATTTTGTGTCTGATTAATGTGACCGACATCTGTTGCACCAGCTCTACAAAACGGAGTTGCATAAACAACTAGATTTTAACTTTTTCTAGGGAAAATGTAAGCATTGTTTAACTTTTATGTTGCCCGTGCAATACATGATTCATTCTATTAACCAATGTAAAAAATTAAAATCACCTTGTGTCACTTTGTTGCTAGGGTGTTCTGGTGGTTGCTAGGTGTTGATTTACTGACTTCAGAGCCCAACTCCAAGTCTATATGATATTCTGGTCTCTAGTAGGTCTTTCTACACAGATATGATGCAATGCATTATGTCAGGGTTTCCCAAACGAGGGTTTGTAAGCTAATCAAAAGCTTAAAAAATGTTAAGAAAAAAATGTAATATATCTTAGTGGGATTATCAGATCAAAGGCTGAGATTAGTTAAAGAAGTGTATAATATGAAAAATAAATAAATAATCTTAAGGATTTGAAACATTAGCTTTTGATTATTTGAAAGTGAAGAATGTCAGACAAATATTAGTACTGTAACTTGTAAAATAAAATGATATAATATAATTATATAATTTTTATAAAATATTAATTATCATTTTACATCGCACTTGTGATTTACAACAGTAGTATATTTCTGATGTTGAGCTTTTATTTGAAACTAAAATGATGACAATGACAGTTTAGTAGAAGTAGCAGAGGATTATTATTCAAGTTGGTATGGAGCTGATGGACACATACTCAGAATACACATACACATACAGAAAATGAATAATATGCAAACTTGGTCTATCCTTTCATCCTACTGTACTGTAGATCACCTCTCATCTCTCTCTTGTACCAGCATCAGCATAGAAATGGATTTTTTTGTTCCTCATCAGCACAAAGAATGAAAGGAGCAGCTGGAATGATAATGAGAGAGGAAAACTACACGCCAGAGGAGTGAGACAGATGAAACAGAGCGGAAAGAGTGAGATAAAAGAAGTGATGAACCTCTTTACAAACCCTTTGAAATGACGGAGCTTCTGTTGATATTTTAAACTGGGAGAATAAATAAAATAAAATGAGGAACAGGAAGCTGACCAGGAAGTTACTGTTTTTATTCCAGACAAGAAGAAAATGCTTAGGTTACTCAATGTAACCTCTGCTCCCTGAGATAAGGGAACGAGCTTTATGTATGGGAAAACTCATTTTTTTCCTTTCTGCTGAAGCCTGATTTGTTCACATTTGTGTAGCTGCACAAACCAATGGAACCTCAAAGAGACTCAATGGAACCTGATGGCATGAGAAATCTCTACCCACATGGGAGGTTTAAACAGATAGAATCCGCGCCTGCAGGACGGGGATGTCCTAGTTATAGAATGGCAAAAGTGGACGACTATGGCCAGACGGCAGCCGCACATATCCTACTGATAGAAATGCTGCTGGACCACATCCATGAGGGGGCCATTCCCCTTGTGGAGTGGGCTCTCACACCAATAGGGCATTCCAGTCCTTCTGATGCCCAAGTCAGAGCTATTGCATTAATAATACAGTGAGACAGTCTTTGTTTGATAACTAGCAGACCCTTCTGGCAACCTCCAAAGCAAACAAACAGTTGTTCAGACTGCCTAAACAGTTTAGAAAAGTTTCACATAGACTTTCAGAGCCCTAACTGGGCAGAGAGCGTTCGGTCCCTGCTCGCCGTCTGCATAGGAATATTATATATGTTCTAAAGGGAGTAGAGAGCACCTAGGAACATAGCCATGTCTCGGTTTCAAAATGACCTTGCAGTCATTGAGCCCAAACTCACGAGGCGCTGACGTACAATGCATGGAAGTCATCCACATGCTTAACCGATGCCAAAGCAAGGGGAAGGGCTGTTTTAAGTGATAAAGGCCACAAGTCAGCTGAACTAAGTGGCTCAAATGAGGGCCTTTTAAGGGCCCCTAGAACCATGGATAAGTCCCAATATGGCACAATCCGATGGCGATGAGGATACTGTCTCCTCGCACCCTTCAGAAATTTAATGACCAAGTCATTTCTGCCTATTGAATGACTGGGTGGGGATGCCAAATCATGCCTTTTGCCGGCAAGAGAAGGTCCCTCCTCAACCGGATGGCCACGGGGCCCTTGTCACCAGCTGCATCAGCTCTGGAAACCAAACCTGGTTTTTCCAGAGTGGAGCTACTGGGAGGAGGGAGCATTTAGTTTCCTTTACCTGCCTGATGATCTGGGGAATCAGGGCAGTAAAAGGAAACGCATACTGGCCAGCCCTGGGCTCGTTCTTGGTCTCGGTCTGGTCTTGGGCCAGGGTATCTCACTGCATAGAGAAAATGTTGGTGTGGAGGTGGAGGCGTGGTTTAGCGAAGTCTGCAGCCAGAGAGCAGACCCGCTTCTGATGAATGTGATCGCAAATCTCCGCTTGCCAGTCTGTGTTTGCCGTATATGGTGCGAGAGGCACTGTCTTTGTTTTATGTTTTATTTAATTAAAAATCATCAGCAATAAAGTCGATCCCTTGTCCTCTTCCTTCCAACCTTTGAACTCATTTACAGTTGGGCAATGAGAGTTGTCTTCCAAGGCGAAGAGGTCGACCTCTGCCTTCCCAAAGGCTGTCCAAATTTTCTGTACCGTCTGAGGATGCAGCACCCAATCGCCCGGGGCTACCTTGCCTCTGGACAGCATGTCCACTCCCAGGTTCATCTTACCCGGCACATGAACTGCCCTTCAGTTCTTTCTGTGCCCAGAGAAGGAGGCGACGAACCAATCTGTACAAGGCATGAGACCTGAGACCACCTTGGTGATTGATATAAAACACCACTGTCATGCTGTCAGAACGGACCAGGATGTGTTGGCCTTTGATGGCCAGAATGAAAGAATACAGGGCTAAAGATACTGGAAACATTGCCAGGCAGTTGATATATAGGCATCGCTGCTGAGCTGTCCAGGACCTGAATACTGGATTACCCTCCAACAGTGCTCCCCACCCAGAGTTGGACATGTCTGTGGCAATCACTTTCCTTCTGGAGGCCACGCCCATCCTCACTCCTGTCTGAAACAGGTGAATGGCCCTCCAAGGGTCCACAGCTTCGATACAGCGGCAGTCCACCCTGAACAGAAATCTGTTCTAGCGTGGGGTGGGACTCTGGCTTTTAGCCAAAATTGGAGGGGCTGCATGTGGCAATGGCCCAGAGGAGTTACAGAGACAGCCTCTGAAAAACCCTCAGGGGGGGTGTGTCATTTGATGGAAGTCGTCAATCACTGAATTGTCAGGGACCGATCCGCCGAGATCCATGCCCACATTAGGGTGGAGTCTAGAACCGTTCCCAGAAAGACAGTTCGTCATCTAGGCAACAACAAGCTCTTGCGTGATCCATTCTGATCTGATATCTCTTTGTGTTTTTTTTTTTTTTTCTTTTTTTTTTTATGAACAATATTTTCAACCATTTTTTTTTAACACTCTGTGTCTGAATAAACAAAGGGGTGGTGGGGTACTTTCATTTTTAGTCTTCTTATGTTATTTACTTATTACTAATACTCTTACTACTAATAATAATTTATTTAATTTATATTTTACTATATAAAATAATAAACATTATAATAATAATTATAATTATTATATTATTATTAATTAATAATTTGAATTATTATCTATTCATTAATAATTTTAGCAGGATTTCTTATATATTTTTATATTATAATGATATGATTTACTTTCATGTTGAATATATAAGCTGCATTCTACAAACCAATATGAGTTTCTTCCTTCCATGAAACACAAAATAAGATATCCTGAATGTCCACACAAATTAAAATACATGGTGACCAGGGACTGTCAAGCTCCAAAAATGACTCTAAAAACCCTGAAAATTTAGTCTGTTTCTCACACAAAGCATTTGTATTGCTTCAGAAGACTTTGAACATTGCAAACAAGTTGCATTAACTCCTGTAATGGTATTTTTAGAAGTGGAAAAACTTCTAAAGACAGCTTCAGATGGACATAAAGGTAAGCAGATGATGACAGAATCTTCATATTTGTGTGAACCCTGAAAATGCTTTTGGAAAATACTGTAGCTCCGGCCATGTTCAAGTCAAGTCTCATCTGGAGATTGACGTGGAGATTAATGAAGATCTGATTCTGCCTGAGGTATCATTACCACTGGAGCGGATCGGATGATGACACAGACAGCTTGTCTGGAATATTTTGGCAGGTTATTATTGTTTTCACCTCAGGCTGTAGTATCGTCTTGAGACCAGAACCAACACTACAAACAGTTTTCTCATGCCTCTGTTTCTTTCAACTCTGCACACACTTTCAGACAATTATCAGTTAAATATCACTATAAAAAAATAGCAAGCTGTCAGACATCAATATTTC
Source organism: Carassius auratus (assembly GCF_003368295.1). Taxonomy (NCBI): domain Eukaryota; kingdom Metazoa; phylum Chordata; class Actinopteri; order Cypriniformes; family Cyprinidae; genus Carassius; species Carassius auratus. The sequence continues at coordinate 19,580,371 of NC_039258.1, forward strand.
ACGACTTATTGTGGTGATTCGGGCCTGTTTCTCCCACCAACTCCAACGGTTCTGGAGGAAAAGCCATCAGCGCATGCGCATCACACAGGAGACTGTCGATCAAGAAACTCAAATCAGACCATTAATTCTTACAAAATGATCAGTCAGATAATAGTTAGACCAACTACTTTCAAATAATAAAACTTAAATTAAACATAAAATGCGTGCCACACCTTGTTCTTGAAAATGCCACTCACACGATGAATCCTAATGGAGTTTTTGGGTCCTAATGACCAAAAACCTCAGAAAGCAAATTAAATTTCAGTTTTTTTATTTTATTTTATTATATATATATATATATATATATATATATATATATATATATATATATATATATATATGATGTTAAGTAAACATGATAAATTAATAGACAGCTATTTATTGTTATTATTATTATTATTATTATTATTATTATTATTATTATTATTATTATTATTATTATATTAGGATAATTAAAAACTAAATGAGTAATATACTAATAAATAATAATAAATGCATAAAGACAGAAGCGCAATAAATCTATATAAATCTAGGCTATATAAATTCACTGTGAAAGTAAAAATAGGCTGTTAAAGACCCATTTTACCTCATTCGATCCTTAAAAATGACTTTGGAAGTTTGGATATTGATTCGGTCATACTAAATTTTGACTTGAATAAACCAGTTAATGGAATGATAGGTAAAGTTACCACATGAAGCACAGTTTTAGAGCTACCTGACAATCATTTCACAGTGATCCCGTTATAAGACCTGAAGGTTGGACTCACGTGTCCGGTGGAGCGCCGCTGTACGGGGTCTCGATCAACTCCTCCTGGCTGCGCGTCTCATGATCGGCTCTGTGTGGCGAGCGCCGCCGCTGTCCGCGGTTCTGGAGACCGTCGCGCACCGGAGACGCGGCGCAGCATCGCCCTATACGCGCCGGCGAGCTCCCGATCAAGTCCAGCGGATCGCTGGGAAATGCGACTCTGGGTCGCGACTCGGTACGTGGAAGTGGCGCAGATGCCGGCGCTTCAGGGGTCTCTGCGGCTGAGGGAGACCAGTCTGACCGGCAGGAGCTTGAGAGGAGGAGGAGGAGGAGGAGGGCGGGGAGGGAGAGGAAGAGGAGCCACGGAGCCCCTCGCCTTCGTCAGACATCGGGAGAGCTCGTGCTCCGCATCTGGTGAAGGAAAGGGCTTCTTGAAACTGAGACGCGCAACTTCAGCAACAAGTGGGAGCAGAGTTTTAACCTCAAAACACACCCAGTGACACGCACGCACACACACACACACACACACACAGACACACACCTAAAATGAGTGCTTGAAAAACTGCATATACTGTACACTATATAAGTGTGACTTTAAACACTACAGACACAAGTGTATACCTGATGAACATTTATCCGTAATCCGTATGACTTTCTATGACAAAAGAAGATGCAGCGATGAATGTATGAGCTGCTCTTTTCCATACCGTTAAACTGAGAAAAACAAACCTTTTCCTTGAAAGCCTTACTTGACAGTCTCCAATTACTTTTATTTTATGCAAAATAAGTAATCACATTCTGAACATCTTCTGGAGTGTTTTGTCATTGAAATGAACTGTTTTTTTTATGTTAAAAGAATGTTAAAATTCACTCATAAAAAGAAAAGAAAAGAAGAGAAAAGAAAAGAAAAGAAAAAGAAAATTTACTGAAAATGTACCATCAAACCATCCAAGATATAAGTAAGTATGTTTTTTCTTCATGGGAACAGATTTGGAGAAATTTAGCATCACATCACTTGCTCACCAATAGATCCTTTGCGGTGCCATCAGAATGAGAGTCCTAACAGCTGATAAACACATTACAATAATCAACAAATAATCCACACGACTTCAGTCCACCAATTAACAACTTGTGAAGTGAAAAGCTGTGTGTTTGTGAGAAACAAATCCATTATTATAAAGCGTTTTAACTACCTTTGTTTCTGGCAAAAATATAGCTCCATAATCCATAATAATGCTTCCTCCAGTGATTAAGGCCATTCCCTGGTGCCCTCTTTTATAATAAACCACTATCATATCAGTTTTTTCTTGTAAATAGAGCTTGATCTGTACCTATTTCTCTCCTGATTCAGACAAGACAACTTTTTCACTGAAGGAAGTATTATTATGGGTTATGGACTTGTATTTTAGCTGGAAGCGACAATATGAAGTTAAATGATGGATTTATTTGGGTAGTGAAAACAGACAGAAAATCTATCCATCAAATACAACCCTGTTTCGTATTCTCAACCACAAAACCCCACCAGATTCAAACACTTACTCTTGTAACCTAAATAAAAACTCAAAGGTTAACATTGGCACTTGAGTCCAAGGACTTTAATCAGAGAGTGACCAGTGTGTGTGCGTGTGGAAACATATCTAGGTGCTTTGGTTCAGACGTGAAATGCTTCATGGTCAAACAAACACTTAAAAGCTCAGTGAGCGCTGAACAAATAAATCAACAATGTCAGGATTATTGACCAGGAAATATCAGGGTTTGCAGAAATGCACACCTGTGCAGTTTGGTGTAAAATGCAACACTGCAAAATTATCTTACTCTGTATTTTTGACTCGCTTTACAGTAAACATATCTAAACATTCTTAAATTATGATACAATTTCTCAAGAGTCAAAATTGCTCAAGATATTACAGCTTATTTTTTTTATTATTATTTTTATTTATTTTTATTTTTTTTTTGAAAAATCTAAATTAAGTGAGGGGTCAAAAAAATTGGAGATGGAAGATCCAAGTGCAGTGTGAGTTTAACAGGGTTATCCAAAATCAGAGTCAAAACAAGCCGGGGTCATAACCAAACATCAGTCCAAAACAGAAACAAACAGGAACAGGAACTTGAAGACTAGGAACGCGAGGAAACTTGGTGACGGAAAGTAAGGACTCCATGCAGACAAATTGAAACAGACCGGATTATATAGGCAGGGTAATGACTATCAAGTGAAGAAACCTGAGTGCAATTAACAGGAGTGCAATTACTGTGATGAAGGGACAAGGCTTTGTGGGAATTGTAGTGCCTGCGGTGAGGTGCCTATGGGGAAGTGAGACTACTAGTGGACACCCAGGGAAACAGAGACCAGACAGCGTGACATATTTCTTCTCAAATAAATGTTTAGGACATATAAACTTCAATAAAACCCCCACTGGCAGGTTTCCTTGTTGTTGTTTTTTTTTTTGGAAACTTGTTTAATTTTGATACATTTGCAGAAATTAAAACTTAATAGCTGAAGTAACTTTGCTTCACAAGCAAATATTTATTGATTCAAGACAGTTTAGAAACACAACAACAATGCTAAGAAATTTTATTTTTAGTTTTTTAGCTGTGAAAATATTAGTTTACCTAAAAACCAGCAACACCTAAAACCTGTTTGTTAAGTCAAATCAGCTCTTATTTGTGGCTTTTTGCAACAGATACTGCTTCAAAGCAGCTTTACGGAAAACAGAGCCAACAGAAAGGCTGTAGTAAGTAAAAAACTTTGTTTTGAAGACAAGGATGAAACCTTGAAAAGAACCTTGGAAACACTGAATTAACAAAGCAAATGAGAAAAAGACTGGATGCTGCTACTGTGATTAGAAAGAAAAATGTAAGAAATGAAATATTCTGAGCACAGCAAAGATGATGATTAGAGTGTTTGTTATGGTAAACAGGTATGTGTGTGTTTTCACATGTTTTTTCCAGGATGTTTGATCGCTTCAGGCCTTTTCCTGTGTCTTCTAGGAACATCCGCAGGGATTCATTGGACACAATGAGATGCACAAAACACACAAATACAGACAAGCAGAAAGCCTGAGCTCCTCCTGACACTGAAACCACAATCACTCGACTTCCTACTGAAATCATAATGTTCCCTCTCCTCATCCATATCACTCCAAATCTATTCCACACAGTTCTCAATGCAATCAATATATCAGTCTCAGGGGAGGAGTCAATGTCAGAGGTGGAGCCTGGATTAATACTGAACATGCCCTCTGGTCTTTTAAAGGGTGTGTTTGATATTGACTGACAGCTATGATGAGTTCCACATCTCCACTGCAAAACAGAGAAAGTCCACAGGTGTGTGTGTGTGTGTCTAACTATCCCTTCAAGCTACATGCCATGCCACATTGCCGATCTACATTCATTTAAAGAGCCACACAGATGGGAAATCCAAAATTACCTGTATTACAGTGTATGATGTAGCTGTCCATCTGTGTAAACAATGTGCTAATAATTAAACCAAAAAGTACACGATTTATAAAGTTATTGTCTTCTAAAGTAAGGAGTCGACTCTGAATCGCTGAAACGAGTCGTTATAGATTTCAAATCTTTTGCCCATCTCTATGTACGTCACTAGGAACACTTTGCATAATAATCTCCGCCTACCGTTTTGGGAGAAACTGACCTCTGACCTGCCCCACCCCCCACTCAGATGCTCTGTTTGGTGTGAGATCATCATGTCGAGGAGACCGTTTGTTTTATTTTCACTGCCAAAGAATGAAGATCAGAAGAACCAATGTCTAAAATTCATTTTCACCACAATACCAGAGCAGTACAACAAATCCCTTTTGTTGTGTTCACAACATTTCACTGATGACTGCTTTTCTAATCTCGGTGAGTACAGCGGGATTTTCAAAGCGTTTGGCCATAAAAGAGGGTTCATTACCAACTTTATTTAGACCAACGAGCATCTCCGAATCACAACGCGAAGTATGATTATGAAGTTATGTGTCTGTTTTCTCCCGAGCGTCTTATCAGTATGTGTGCTGTCTGCAGTCTTTATCGGCGCTGATCGTCATGTACAAACACGTCATTAAAATGAAGTGTAACTCCGTGAATACTCAAGGAAGAGACATGAGAGAGATATCTATAGAAAGCTTGACATATCTACTTTAAAACTAAACAAATGCTGCCGGAAACAGATATTCTGTGATAAAGTAATCCATATGAAAACAACGCGATGTCTGTTTTTCGTGTCTCCCTTCGTCATATCTAATGTGACCACGCCCACGCGCTGAACGTGCTATTCAGATTCAAACTGACACTGACTCACAGACATGCAGCATATTAGTAATGGACCCATTAATTAATTTTCTCGTACTCACATGAACACAGTTATTCAGACTGAGGCAGAAAATAATCATAATAATAATAATGAACATGCCTAAGGAGAGAAAATATACTGTTTTAAAGTAGGTCAATGATTTTAGGAAATAATGTATGTATATATGTACTGTATGTATTTAATTACTTGCTTATTTATTTATTTATATATTTATTAGCTTGCTTTATTTAGGTTATTGCTTGCTTATTTATTTGCTTAAGTCTAAAACACTGAACACAAGTTCATTGTTTAATGCTCAGTTTCATGATAAAATTTGTGTATCATAATCTTGTTTACCAATTTTACATGATATAATTTTTATATAGGCTGTAGACTTTTTTGCTCTTTATGGTCAAACATATTTAAAGGAGTGTTTATGCATGTTCTAAATTGTTTCAATAGGTGAGATATAAATATTTAAAACTGTATGCATATAATAATTTGTATTTCAAGGGCACACTTCATTTCCAATATTAATATATTTTTGACTTAAATGCAAAGGTGTGTAAATGTGATTAAAGTATATCCCCCCTTTCGAAAGTGTTAAAGCAGTAAAGTGTATTTATTTAAATACAGTGTGTATGTATATTGCCACACAATTTATTTGATCAAAAACACAGTCAATTTAATGTGTCTTTGCAGTAGACGAGTATATCTCAACACCTATTTCTCAGTGAATTCCCTTGTATGTACTAAAGCTGATTCACAAACTGTATACATGCACTATAAGCTGTCTTGCACATATACAGGTCAGAATGATCTGCAGTCAGCACAATACATCCACCTCAGTATATCCCTATAAACCCGGTGCTTATTTCATCCATCACAACAGTGTAAAAATTATGGGCTCAAAGGTTCAGCGCTGGACTCAAGCAAACCAAGGAGGTTTTCACAGCCCATCATCTCCCAGCAGCAGTCATCCATCAATCAAATACAGCCTCTATACTGTTAAACACTATAGAAAGAGGAAAGGAGAGTTTTACAGTGGAAAGAAGGCTTAAGAGCTTCATATTCACACTCAGGTGTGGATGAGCTCTTCTGAGGGCTTCGGCTCTGACATGCATTATGTATAATGGCTGTCTCTTTTGGACTCCTCTATTTGCCCCGAGGCCTTGACAAAGGATCCTCTCTGTCTTTTGCTGCATTTATATTTATTCCAAAATGAGCACACCTAGACGGAACTCCATGAAGTACCTTTAAGAATATTAATTTCGATGGTTTCTTAAAGTATAAAAACAAGAATTGAGCTGCATATTTATGTGTTTTTTTTATGCACACTGAGGAAGAAATGATTCTAAGGATTTACTTTATTGAAAAAATACAAAAAGAAAAATAAATACACACTACTCCAGTTCATCAATTAACATATTTGTGAAGCCATCATTAAAAGGTTTCACCTCATTTTTCGGTGAACTGTCCCTTTAAGCCTATGCCTTTAAGCCTGTTATTAGCAATTGAAAACAGGATTTTACATTAGTAATCAACGAGTAAACAGGAATAGTGAACATAAGAGACACAATGAGACCCGGTGAGCCCAAAGTAGCAATAAAAAATACATTTGATACAATATGTGCATGTAAGAAAAATATTTTACTTGTTTTATAATAAAAAAAAATACATAAACCTTCTTAAGGGAAGTACATTTCTGAACATTTTAAGCACAAAATCTGAAAATGCTTTTCCAAACCCCAAACCTACACCATTTTTTTTTCTTCGATCTATTCCAGTCTCATATGGACTCAAGTAGTGTGAAACTGCCCTGAAAGTGCATGGCTTCTTCACGGCAAATCAGATGTCTAGTCTGCAGGAGCTGTCAATCAGAAGACAAGAGATATCCAGCATGTCGCTCACATCAATAAACTGATCTTCTCTCCGGTCTGACCCCAAGATCTGCCTGTCATCTCACATTGTGGACAGAACGCTTGAAATCATGTACATGTAAATATCTCAGCGTTCACAGCGTCTTTGAGCGATGGGCCGCTACTCAGGGTTAAAGATCTGTGATAGCACACAGAAACTCCTGTAGCATATCATTTTTCCCCTGAATTCTATTTATAATGTCAGTAAAGGTTTCTTGCAAAAAAGAAAAAATTGTTTTATAGCCATCTTTTACCCCACTGCTGACCTTTTAGAAATACACAAGCTGTACCTTTAAGATGTGAATATGTTAACGAAGATACGGGTGCGAAGTCATAATCACAGTCATTTTTGCAGTTTAACTGATGATGAAATTTGTTTATTCTAAATATATTAATAAATCAAAACAATAGGACCTTGTACATGAAACACATACAGTCAATTAAGCATTGAATGCATAGGCGTATATTGATTAAGACAGTAGCAGGTCATTCATGCATTCAGAAAATGTACACACTAACAGCACTAACACAGTTATGAGCTTTTCTGAACACAGCAAGTGTCTGTTTTCTCTGATAAGGAGGCCTGCGAGGACCAAACGACCCATGACTACATCCTGGCTTTTGTGTAATTTACTGAGTTGCCCTTATTGTTCCTGCAGACGCTCGGGCGCGTGCCGCTGGGAAATGAAATGTAAATTAATGTGACAGAGTGACGGTCCTCTGAAATAAGTGAGGGAATGTTGTTCTGACAGCACTTTAAATGCATTACAGATGCTTACAAAAAAGTGTTACAAAACTCACATGTAACCTTCATGGAAAATTCAATTCCAGAATGCATTGGCGCATTTTACTACCACTGAAATACTAGAGTTTTATTTTTATTTATTTGTTTGTTTATTTTATTTTACTTTATTTTTTTCAGGTTTTAGTAATATTGTTGTGTGTTTTTATAATTTTTTTATCAAATGTCTATATAGTTTTTATTCATTTGTATTTCGGTTTTTGTTATTTTAGTATATCAGCTTAAAGTAAATGAAAATGAGATTTTGCTTAGATGAAATTAAACATTAAAGATTGATTATTTGATTCATTGCTTGTTTCATTGATTCATTCAGGCCAAAATATATTTTAAATAAATCTTAAATTAATTAGTTTTTTTTTTTTTTTATTGAAAATATATTTAGTTTCATCCTTTTCAACCTTTCAATATAACAAAATATATTCCAAATCGTAAGAAAATACTTTTACAATTTTATGTTGAGGAAAATTTGGTTTGTAATGTATGTAAATGTATTCATTTATTTATGAATTTATTTATTTATTTTTTCATTGGATTGGTGAAAACTGCAGATAAACAGAAACTTTCTAGTTGGATGAGTTTAATCTAAATGAATAATCAGTCTAATCAGTCTAATAATCTCTATCTTAAAGTGTTTCTTCCTGGATGAGAAGCTCCTAAATTTAACAGCGGTGGTGTGATGTGGTGTGTGTTCATGGCGAGATGGCCTGAACCTTGTGTGTGAGCGCTGATGTTATTGCTGTTCAGTCTCTGTGTGGCTGGACTCTGCTGCTGCTGTAATTCAGTTTCATATGCTGCTTTATCTTGTTCTGGATCGTCATAGTTCTCGTCTCTTTCTCCACCATCCATCTGCTCGCTGTCCACACACCATCTGATTTCCTTTTGTATTTCTGCTCTGACAAATCGATCTTTGTCACACACACAAATATAAAAATATTTATTTGTGAAAAAACTAAAATGCATGTATATACACACAATATCAAACATGCACACAACACAAACACAGACAAACATGCACTTAAACACACCTGAATATCTCACACACACAAACACACACACACACTCATTATTAGTGTAGCTCTCCCTCCTTCATCCATATTTCAGGGTTTGTTTTCAGCAGCGAGAGAGAAAATGATGGAGGGGAGAGTGTGTGATGGAGCTGTTTGCTTAAACGCTGTTTCTGTCTGTGGATGAACAGCTGAGACCAATTACCATCCAGAGGAGCCGTTCCTGAGCCTTCAGAGAGACACAGTACTGAGCCATCAGATCAGCTCCAGCGGAGTGAGACATGTTCAGCAGCTCAGAGACCATTTAACAATCAGAAAATCACTGCAAATGAGTGATTTGAATTATGTATTGAGCTCGAGCTGCTCAATAGTGATGCAGGCTTATGCTTGTTTTATAAAGGATATCAGTCACACATTAGATCTGTTCTAAATCTTAATGAGTTGTCTAGCTGTCTATAGGCAGTTCCCTTCTAAGGTAGCATTCTAAATTAAATGGACCCTAATAAGTGACTGATGGGAAGTGCTCTACAAAGGCAGCATCACAACACACACACAGCTTCAGCACGTGAAGCACACAGAATATACAGGGCAGTTTGATATTGATATATTGCTTAGCTAGTGAGCATTGTAAAGTAGACCATTTATAATTCAACTGAAAACATTTTAATCAATATTTTGCAATATTGAATGAAATGCATTCATAATTGGCATTTTTCTAGACTTATCTATATATATTTAATAGTGTTTAGAACATTGGTCTAATGATACTTTATATAAATCACCAGAACCATTGAAATATAACATGACATGAAGTCCATCTGAGATTTTTGTTTTACATGAGCATTTTTTATCAGGCTCCTATGAAAATAACAGTAGACGTTTTCAAAATAAGGCATTTAATAACTGACTAATAACCTTTCGATTGCCATTAAGGTAAATTTACTGAACCTAAACATAGGAGCCTGATAAAATTCTGATTTAAAAGAAAGAAATCTCAGCAATATTTTTTGCATCTTCATAAAGTGATTAATATAAGTCTAAAATCTGTTGCGGCTTTTGTTATTGAGTCTCTTTCATATCAGATGTGATGCCAGCAATACTTGAAACAACAACTGTTGTTTTACTCTGAAAGCCATCCATATAGTAAATGTGGACCTGCAAGCACAACCAGAAAATTAGCTTTATTTACAATAGAAAAAGAATCAAAATGAACAAGAAATGTTGTGAAAACAATCATACACCATAATTAGAGTCACTCCTATGAGATCGAGATCAGATTTCTCAGAGGATGCATGAATTAAATGAATAACAGAAGGCTGTTTGTTTCTTTATTTTTTTATTATAGGGATGAAACTATAAATTTCACCAACCTCCACAGGGAAGAGTCAGTCCTGCTCAAAAACAACTTTAGATATTCAAGGGCTTATTTGAGCCTATTTGAGGCTAAGTTGAATGGATAGAAGAAAATGGGTAGGAAAAGGTGCACAAGCAACAGGGATGACTGCAAGCTTGAGAACAATGTCAAGCAATGCTGATTCGAACACTTGGGAGAGCTTCACAAGGAGAAGACTGAAGCTGGAGTCAGCGCATCAAGAGTCACCACACTCAGACATCTTCAGGAAAAGGGCTGTCAATCCACTTCTGAAATAGAAACAACATCAGAAGCTACTTATTGGGGTTGTTTCATTGAGTTTTATCAAGTCCAAAGTCAATGCAGCCATCTTCCAGGAGATTTTGGAGCACTTTATGCTTCCATCTGTTGACACGCTTCATGGAGATGCTGATTTAATTTTCCAGCAGGACTTTAGCACCTGCCCACAGAGCCAAAACCACTTCCAAGTGGTTTGATGACCATGATATTGCTGTGTTTGATTGGCCAGCCAACTCACCTGACCTGAACCTCACCGAGACTCTATGGGGTATTGTGAAGAGGAAGATAAGTAACATCTGAAAAACAATACAGAGGAGCAGAAGGCTCAACTGTAGCATATGAGCAGTTCATTCATTCATTGGTTCTGAATTAATGAATCTATCTGCACCTATCTCACACACACACACACACACACACACACACAAATGTTTCTTTACACTCATCATGTAAGTCATTACTAAGATGTATTTGATAGGTTTGTGGATTGCACAACTGGTTAGCTCTTTCATGTGATGGTTATGATTTTCTGATTTGTAACTTGGAAATGTTTCTCCTAATTAATGTTCTCAAATAGAGTCATGATTTTGTAACCCTACCTCTGACCAGGTCATACAACTTTTAGAAGGTTCTGGGAGAAACATTAAAGCCCAGCTCGCTAGGAATTATTGTAAGGAAAAAGGAAAGTAAATGAATTTTAACTGTATTAACTGTATTTCCTTTTTGTGCTTAGATGTCTTTCCATATCAAATTGGAGTATCTGCAATTTTATTGTGTTAATCAAACTTTAATTGTGTGTAATTTTGCATATGAATGTAACTTTATGTTTCTCCTACCTTTACCTGTCATTTTTGGTATCTGTGTAACCATCTTGTTTTGACTGAACCACTCATACATAGGAAATTACAGTAAAATGTATTACTGCATTCTGGAATTACCATCTTGCTGGAATATAAATGCTGAATTCTGACAACACCATAACTCCAGTGGGTGTCTCCCCAGAGGCAAAGGAAATTTTTCCTGCTTCTGATCTTTGGACGTTCATTGGTTGTTCACACGAACCAAGTCGCTCCATAAGAAGACTGCACACTTCGTCTCAGAGCACTTCTTCTGAGAGAATGTCTGGTTCCATGGCTCCTTAGGGAGCTCTCATCGCCGTTTTTCTTTTCTTTTCTTTTTTTTACTAAGTTTATTCTCATAAACATACGTTTGTCTTTCGCGGCACAAAGAGACCACATGCAAGTATTATTTTCTATAGAGATTTAAGGTTGTCTATTCCCTTTTTCAAGGTGATCTGATTCCTTGTTGTCTTTCAAAAGGTTACTGTCTGTGATTTTGCCATTTTATATTATAAGGACAGGAGAATGTTTTCATGGCCAGAAACTATTTTTCCTGGAATTATAAGAAGTGATAACTTTATTGAAAGTTGATAAGTTAATCTTACGGCCATTTGCAGGACAAACCACTGTTCAATTTGCATTAATTCCCAGTAAAAGATATCACGATAATTGATATGAAGAATGGAATATTGACATATTAATGAGTAAAATATAGTGCCATAGTGCCTTGTAATGAGTTATTGATATATACAATTGACCTATTTTTCATCTTCAATAATTTTAATGTAACTGTCATATGAGATGTATATATATATATATATATATATATATATATATATATATATATATATACATACATATATATATATATATATATATATATACATATATATATATATATATATATATATATATATATATATATATATATATATATATATATATATATATATATATATATATATGAATCATATTTCTGAGTAATTATTAAAATTTCCTATTTACATTAGCTAACGTTAATGTACTACCCAGTGCGGTTACACAATGAAAACTAAATTAGTGGTTCAGTGGTAGAGCATTGTGTTAGCAGCACAAAAGGTCATGGGTTTGATTCCCAGGGAACACACATACAGTACTGGTAAAATAATAAAGGTATAGCATGAATGCACTGTAAGTCAATTTGGATAAAAGTGTCTGCTAAATGCATAAATGTAAATGTGGTACCTCAGCAGTGCCACATGCTGATCGCTTCCATGCCAAACCTCACTGATGCTGGAGTTTGTGCTTAAGAGCCCTGGCCATAATTAAACATACTATAAAGAACTTGAGCTTTTCTGTTTGGCAATTTTTTTGTTTTTATTTTATTTTTTCTTAGAATGATCTTAGGAAATATTCTAATATTTAAAAATACTGTATTTTTTACTTTCATGAGCTGTAAGCTCTAATCATTAAAATAAAATAAAATAAAAAACTTTTGTAATGAATCTAGAATATATGAAAGTTTCACTTTTTGATACGTGTATATACACTCACTGGGCACTTTATCAGGTACACCTGTTCAATTGCTTGGTAACACAAATTGCTAAACAGCCAATCACATGGCCCAAACTAAATGCATTTAGGCATCTAGATGTGATGAAGATGACTTGCTGAAAAATGGGGAAGAAAATACATTTAACTGACTATTTCAAAAACTGCTGATCTACTGGTATTTTCACACACAACAATCTCTAGGGTTTACAGAGAATAGTCCAAAAAAGAGAAATATCCAGTGAGCGGCAGTTGTGTGGACGGTAATGCTTTGTTGATTTCAGAGGTCAGAGGAGAATGGGCAGACTGGTTAGATATGACAGAAAGGCAACAGTAACACAAATAACCACTCGTTACAACCAAGGTATGCAGAATACCGTCTTTGAATGCACAACACGTCGAGCCCTGAAGATGGACTAAAGCAGCAGGAGACCACACCAGGTGCCGCTACTGTCAGCTAAGAACAGGAAACAGAGGCTACAGTTCACAGGCTCACCAAAATTGGAAAATATTAAATTTGTTGTTGCCTGGTCTGATGAGCCTCGATTTCTGTTCTGACATTCAGATGGTATAGGGTCAGAATTTGGCGTAAAGAACATGAAAGCATGGATCCATCCTGCCTTGTCTCAACAGTTCAGGCTGCTGCTGGCCGTGTAATGGTGTGGGAGATATTTTCTTGGCACACCTAAATTGAGCATTGAGTATTGTTGCTGACCATGTCCATCCTTTTATGACTACTGTGTACCCATCGTCTGATGGCTACTGTCACAAAGCTCAAATCATCTCATCTCAGTTTCTTCAACAAAACAATGAGTTCACTTTACTCAAATGTCCTCCTCAGTCACCAGATCTCAATCCAATAGAGCAGCTCTGGGATGTGGGAACGGGTGATTGACATCATGGTTGTTCAGCCAAAGAATCTGCAGCAACTGTGTGATGCGATCATGTCAATATGGACCAAAATCTAGGCCACAAAGAATTAAGGCAGTTCTGAAGTCAAAAGGGGGTCTAACCAGGGCCGGTGCAAGCTCAAATGCCGCTCTAGAGCATGATCGTGCCGCCTCCACCTCACACTCACACTTAGTTATACTTAAGATGCATGTAAACAAATGTAAAAAAAAAAAAAAGGTTGTTTTTTTTTCATACTGCAGCGTGAAAAAAGTAGCCTACACAATGCAACAGCTGCATATAATTTCTGTTTTATAATAGATAGTGTACAGAATAAAACTAAACATATGCACACAACTTTTTAGCTTTCAAGTACTGGAGATTTCAATTTTTTTCTTGACTGATACACACAAACACACATTCACACAATTAATAGCCTACATTTCAGAAGCGTGTGCATCACTCTCAATGCTACAAAAACATTTGGAAAAATTAATTCCATCCCTTTTTCACAGATGAATTTAAGCGCATCCAGTGGTTTAGCTCCAACAACCAGGTCCAGGCGTCTCCATAAAACAGTCAGCTCTTCAAACAATTCATGCCCATCAACATCCCACGAGTCTCCATGAGTCAGGGCCTTTTCCAGCCTAAAGCAATCCTGAAGAACTATTGTATTCTCCTTTTCTTTGAGAGATGTGATGTCATATAAAAATCCAAATACATGGTCTCGAAGCAGCTAAAAGCGCTCTTCCACGGAACGGAGGCGATGCATTTCAAAATGGAGCCTCTTTGTTTCTCAAGTGCTTGCTCATTTAAAAGCCGTCGCCTTTTGTACTCCTGAACAGATAATTTTATTAGTTTTGGAATATACATTAAAATATTTTGCACGCATATACAAATATGGAGTGGGGAAAAAATGCTGTTGATATAAGTGCGATAATTGTAACTTACTGTAAAACAAACAAATAAATTAATAATAATTCTCTCTCTCTCTCTCTCTCTCTCTCTCTCTCTCGGTGCACGCTGGGGGCGTTTGAGGTGTGTGTGAGGGTTTCATGAGGAGTACAGTTTTTTTTTTCGGTTTTTTTTTCGTATTTCTATTTTCTACTGCACATAGATTATTAGAAGAAGGAATAATTTTTGAACAAAGAAGCAAAGACAAAGTTTAGCGGCATTGAGATGGCGTCTCACCCCGCGGCTGCGGAGGTGCTGGTGTCACCTGTGTCGCTCCGTCACGGCGTCAGGTGTGTGCCTGCTCAAGGCGTGACGGTGGAGGATGTGTTACTGGTGGTTGGAGAAATGATCGGATACGAAAACATTTCTTCGGCGTCGAGGATGAACAAGGCGGTAGTGGTGTTTGTAAAGGAGGAGAGATTAGCAAATCGGCTGATAAGTGAAGGAATTGTGGTAGGTGGAGATTTTCTTACCATTTCACCGCTGGTAACGCCAACGACCCGTATCACAGTGTCTAACGTTCCCCCTTTCATTCATAATGATGAAATTGAAAGAGCGTTAGCGAGATATGGAAAGTTTGCGAGTGGGATTAGAACTATTCCACTGAGATGCAGAAATGAAGCTTTGAAGCACGTTATGTCTTTCAGGAGGCAAGTGTTTATGTTTTTGAATCAACCGGAGCTGGATGTGTCGTTTAGAGTTGGCCACGAGGGAAAAACGTATATGGTTTACGCTAACACTGGCAGCATGAGATGCTTTGAGTGTGGGGATATAAATCATAAACGGATTGCGTGCCCTCATAAGGCCCAGGATAGACAGGAAGAGGCAGCTGAACATAGTGCTGCTGTTGAGGATGTTCAGGAACAAAATGAGCATGTTCAGAGTAATACTGAGGAAACAAGTCATGAGAAAGTATTATCTCAGGTTATAGAGGAAAGGAACGTTGTTAATGCTGATTTGATTGATAGTAATGATCAGAACGATGATATTGAGGAAAAGGAGATTTCTAATGGACAAAACGATGTATCTAAAATGGAGGAAAGTAGTGTGATGACTGATGATGTCACCAAAGGAAAAATAAATGTTGAAATGGTTCAAACTGATGATTCTGAAGTATTTAACAGTGTTGAAGTGTGTACTGGTTCTGAAATGGGAGATGATGATAATGTCTCTGAAATTTCAGATATTGGTTCACAAGTCATGGAGGACACATATACACTGCAAGAAATAAATGACTTTCTAGATGCAACTTTTGGAAAGACTGTTGAAGTCAAAGATTTCTTCCCAGACATAAGGAAATTTATAGTGTCTGTGACTTTGTTACAAAGAAACGTTAGTCATGAGGTTCTTAGCAAGCAGAAAAGATTTCGGTTAAGGAAGATCTTAACAAAGTTAAGAAAGAGTAAGGCGAACGCTTCACAAAATGATTAAAACACACAAGGTGTCAGCTTTTCTTTGTCCTTTCACTCTTTTTCTGTCCTGTTTATTTTTTTCTCTTTTTATGGAGTTTTTGAGAGCAGGCTCCTTAAATATAAATGGGGGTAGGGATGGAAATAAGTTGGCAATGGTGTCAGAATTATTTAGAATTAAGAAGGTGGATATTGTTTTTTTACAAGAGACACATTCTACTACAGAAAATGAGTCGGAATGGGATAGATGGTGGGAAGGAAAGTGTGTGCTAAGCCATGGGACAAATTTGAGTTCTGGTGTAGCCATATTATTCTCAAAAAATATAAATGTAAATATTTTAGTTGTAGAAGAAGTTGTAAAGGGAAGAGTATTATTGGTGCATATAGAATATAAGGGAACTGTGTTTGTGCTTGTGAATGTATATGCACCAAATATTGGGCTTGAGCGTGTGGAGGTTTTTATGAAACTAAAAAATGCTATTCAAAAAATTGGAGATCAGGTGTGTGTTATCATTGGAGGGGACTGGAACTGTACTGTTGATTTTATAATTGATAGGAATGGGGAGGAACCTCATAATGAGTCAAGTGTGGTATTATTAAAAATAATAAAAGAGCTTAATTTGATTGATATTTGGAGGAATAGAAATGTAGGGATTAGACAGTATACTTGGGTTAAAGCATCAGATAATAGGGTTAGTGGGGCAAGACTAGACAGATTTTATATTGATAAAGCATGGAATAATAAGGTGATGAATGCTGTTATTTTACCTGTTGGGTTTTCAGATCACCACTTGGTTTTATTTGATTTAAATATGAAAACAATTACAAAGCCGAATTATTTTTGGCATCTTAATGTTAAATTATTACAAGATGCGTTTTTTTTGTGATAGTTTTAAACTTTTCTGGAATAGATGGAAAATGCAGAAAGATTCTTTTGAAAACATGTGTCAGTGGTGGGATGTTGGAAAAGTAAATATAAGAATATTTTGTCAAAATTACAGTTCATATAATACATCAAGGGTGAAGTTTGCAGTAGAAAGCTTGGAGAAAGACATTCAAAGAATGGAAAGTACTATTTTTAATAATAATGGAACTGGGCAGAGTGAGCTGTTGAACAAGAAAAAGAAAGAACTTGGCTCGTTATTACAGGAGCAGGTGAAAGGAGCAATTGTAAGGGCAAGAATCTGTTCGATTAAAGACATGGACGCTCCTACATCATTCTTTTTCAACCTTGAAAAGAAAAGCTCACAACAAAAGCAAATATATCATCTTCAACGGCATAATGGGACTATAACGTCAGATCCGGTGGAAATAAAGAAGCTGGCAGCTAACTATTATAAAAACTTGTATGATGCTGAGAACTGTGACACTGAGAGTGCTTCGGATTTGCTGAGTGATTTACCTCAGGTGGAAGAAGAGGGGAGAAAATCACTAGACAGTCAAATAACTTTTCAGGAGATTACAGAAGCAATGAAACAGCTATCAAGAGGACGTTCTCCGGGTATTGATGGACTGCCGGTTGAGTTTTACCAAGCTTTTTGGAATATATTAGGACAAGATTTGTATGAAGTACTCATTCAAAGCATCAAAAGTGGAACCCTTCCTATAAGCTGCCGGAGAGCTGTACTGTCTTTGCTTCCAAAAAAAGGAAATCTAGGTCTTCTAAAGAATTGGAGACCAGTTTCTCTATTATGTTTGGACTACAAAATACTGTCAAAGTGTTTAGCAAATAGGTTAAAGTGTTATTTAGATTTATTGGTTCAAAATGATCAGACGTATTGCATTCCCAAAAGGTCAATCATGGACAATCTCTTTTTATTAAGGGATGTAATTGATTTTAACCAATTTAATCATTTAAACCTGGGTATTCTCTGTTTAGACCAAGAGAAAGCATTCGATCGGGTTGACCATGTGTATCTTCTTAAGGTTTTAAAACAATTTGGATTTGGAGATAATTTTATATCTTATATTAAGTTGTTGTATTCAAATGTTTTTGTGATGGTTAAAGCAGGTGGAGGATTAAGTGCACCGATACCGGTCTCAAGGGGGATTAGGCAGGGTTGCCCACTCTCTGGACAATTGTACAGTCTGGCTATTGAGCCATTGTTGTGTAGGATAAGGAGAGATCTGAATGGAATTTTACTTCCTGGTATAAATAGTGATAGTAGGGTGTCAGTCTCTGCCTATGCGGATGATATCACAGTTTTTATCACAAGTCAAAATGATGTTGACATTTTAACGGGAATTATTAGAAAATATGAGAGGGCATCTTCAGCAAAATTGAACTGGGAGAAAAGTGAAGGGCTTATTATTGGTCAGTGGGGAGGGTCAGGACCTCCAAAATTACCGGGTGGATTGATGTGGGTAAGAGAAGGGTTAAAATTTTTAGGTGTTTTTTTAGGAAATACAGCATTTAAAGGAAAAAATTGGGAGGGAATGCTAGAAAAGGTGAAGGCTCGATTGTCTAAATGGAAATGTCTATTACCACAATTGTCGTACAGAGGAAGAGTTTTGGTGGTAAACAACCTGGCTGCCTCTATCCTGTGGCATAAACTCGTGGTACTGGAGCCTCCTGATGAGCTGATCTGCAGGATTCAAAGGACTTTTGTGAACTTCTTCTGGAGTGGAGAACACTGGATTCGTGCAGCAGCACTATATCTTCCAGTTGAAGAAGGAGGCCAAGGTCTGGTGGATGTGAGGAGCAGAATCTGTGCTTTCAGAATCCAAGCAGCACAGAGACTTCTCTACCATAAGAACTTGGTGTGGTCTCAGACAGCAAAGGCATTTCTTCAAAAAACTGGCGGTCTTGGATTGGATAAACATTTATTTTTAATGAACCTGGAGAAGATTAACATGTCTGAACTTTCGCAGTTTTACCGGACAGTGTTGCATTCATGGAGAACTGTTTTTAAAGTTGAAAGAGAGTTTGATGAAGCTGGGAGCTGGATTCTAGAGGAACCGTTGTTTTTTAATTCAATGTTTCAAATAAGACTTTTGTCTTCGGTAAGTGTGAGTGCATGCCTACAGAGAAATGGCATTGTCAAGCTGGGACACCTCTTGAATAGAGATGGATGGAAGTCATTGGAGGAGCTTAAAGAACTGACTGGATTAAGATCTTCACGCTTGACAGAAAAGTTGATGGAGGAGATTGTCAGTACCTTACCAAGCAGTTACAGAAAGTACATTGGGAGAGGAACTTTGATGGACATGACGAATGAACAGGAACTCCCAGGAATTAAAATCTCTCATTTTATAAAGACAGAAAACGAAGATGAAGATGTGGGGTCAATTCTATCTTTTAAAACCCCGCAGCTAGAATATTTTGAGTCTGCATCCAAAAAAGCAATATATTACTCCACAGTCAAAGTTTTACACCAGGACTCTCTTAAAGGACAGAAAGCCTCCAGGTGGCCAGGTTTGTTGAAGCCAGACTTCCTTTTGAGGGACAGGTGGAGAGCCCTGTATAAGCCTCCCATAGAGAAGCGCACTGCTGATCTGCAGTGGAGGCTTATTCACGGGGCGATAGCTACAGACAGACACGTGGCACACCTGAATCCGGCAGTGGGTGGGGAGTGTAGATTTTGTGGAATTGTAGAAGATTTGGAACATTTGTTTTTAAGATGTAATAGGTTGAAAGGTCTTTTTAATCTTCTTGATAGATGGTTTCAAGCATTTGATGAGAAATTGTTAGAGGAAGTGTTTATTGGGGGTGTGATGTACAGATTCTTAATCAGAAGGAAAGCATGTTTGTTAAATTACTTGATCGGCACTGCGAAATTAGCAATTTGGAAGACGAGAAAGAATGAAGGGCTGAATCTTCTTAGTACTGATGCTGAATTAATGTTCAAGAACCTTGTAGCTGGAAGGTTGAACATAGAGTTTGTATATTACAATCTTATAAAAAATGAGGGCTGTTTTGATGATATTTGGTGTCTTAAAAATGTTTTGTGTGAAATTCATGAGGGCCAGTTGGTTCTGAATTTTTAATTTTTTAATTTGATCAACGAGTATTTGATGTTGTGAATAATGATTGTATTATGTAAATAATAAAGTCTTGTTAAACCTCTCTCTCTCTTTCTCTTTCTCTCTCTCTTGCCTTCTCTCTCTCTTGCCGCCCTGGTTGAGCTGCCTAGTTCGCTTATAGGCACGCACCGGCCCTGGGTCCAACCCAGTACTAGCAAGGTTTTTTGCCCCCTTCCTGCTTTTCCAATTTTTTGCATATTTGTCACACTTAAAAGATTCAGATCATCAAACAAATTTTAATATTGCACAACGATAATGCAAGTAAATACAAAATGCAGTTTTTAAATGTTTATTTCATTTATTAAAGGAGGTATATTATGCCCATTTTTACAATATGTGATATAAGTCTTTGGTGTCCCCAGAATTTGTCTGTGAAATTTCAGCTCAAAATATGCAACAGACAATTTATTATATAATTTTGAAAATGCCTATTTTTAATGGAAGCGGAAACATGCGGTTTTTCGGGCCTGTCAATTTAAATGCAAATTAGCGGTGGCTCCCCGCCCCCTTTTCCAAAATAGAGCTGCACCATTACAGCTCGGACCAGCTAAAAACATCTGTTTTGGTTCTGATTATCATGTTCACTGAGCTGAAATCATGCGTTTCAAACAATATGAGTTTAAACTTCAGATATACGGTTTTCTGAGTGTCGTTTTTTCCGGACTATAAGTCGCAATTTCTTTCATAGTTTGGCTGGGCGCTCTATGCAGCTCACTGCTCCTGTGGCCAACACTGAGCAGAATAGAGCGCCCTCTCGTGGCCGTAGACGGCAATGTTTTCTCTTGGTTCTTGGTTCTAAATAAATGCGACTTATATTTTTTTTCATCATCATGACATCTTTTTTGGACTGATGCGACTTATACTCAGGTGCGACTTATAGTCCGAAAAATACGGTATGGACCTACGAAGCACACAAACAGAAAGCAGCTGTCACAGCATGTGAGTACTAAACTAAGTTCTCATTTAGACAAAAGTTTACATTAAAACACACATGAGTTACAAACACAGTTGGTTATGTCTGTGAAGGTTTTAGATCTGTATGGCAGCAGCAATATACAGTACAGTCAATAAATCAATAATTGCTGTGATTGCTTTTCAAAATAAAAAACAGGAAGTAGGCAAAAACTTAGATATATATATATATATATATATATATATATATATATATATGGAGTATATTGAGGTTTGAGGTGGTTTGAACCTGTGACCTTATGAGAGTCATGAAGAAACACAGACACACACACACACAAAATATGACAAAGTTGAAACATGCATTTCTCTCCATCATTTGGCCACATTCACAATCCTTGTAAACATGCAGAAATCAAAACCAACAGGAGTTTCTGAAATTCACTCTGATTCCCAACACTTCCTTCATTCATTCATTCCATTCTTGTTAACTGTATCTCACACTTGTCACGTCAGGACAGCTAAGAGCAGCACCAAACCAGACACAGACAGAGACAAAGACATATATACTGTAGGTGAGGTGTGTTTGAGGTGCAGAACAGAACAGAGTAAACAAGGTAAAAACTGCATAAAAGTGAGAATGAAAAAACACAGAATGAGACTTAAATCAGAAAAACACTGTAGTATGTTCAGTCCAATAAAGAGGAAGGAGACAGGGGTTGGCATACGGGGCTCGTGGGATACTTTATTTAAATAATAATAACCCAAAATAAACAAACGAGGCAGGTACACGCAATTCACTTCGTCTCTTTCGACGTTTCACTATGGCAGTCTTCGTTTCTCTCACTCGGCAGCTCTCAAGATCGTTACTCCCATGAGTCCCCATCTCTCTCATTCTCCGCTAGTCCTCCGCCGGCTTAAATGCCGGTTCCCGACGCCAATCACTGTAACGAGACCCAGGTGTTAATTGTCTTTCACCTGATCCACTTACCACAGCTCGCCTCCTCACTCGCTCTCCCATTGCAGACTTCGCTAAACCACGCCTCCCCCGCCACTAACACTCAAATCAGAATGAGAGTTAAGTGAATGATCACTTAAATCAGAATGAGAGTATGATGAAAATCCTTTTGCTCACCTACACTACCGGTCAAAGTCTGTTACAATTACAGTTTGTCAGTGTTGTTAAAGAAGTATTTTCTGCTCATTAAGGATGCATTTATTTGGTCAAATGTACAATAAAAAAATAAAAATAAAATGCAGTCTAGATAGGCAACTCACTGGGCCATGTTTGAGAGGCGTTCAGAGGTTGTGTTTACATCACTGTGTCTCTCGCTGTGGATTTGTGTATAATTGCAGGTCTCTGACAGCACTTTAATACAGTAAGGTTTTACAGTGTCTTCAGTGAACGCCCCCTCGCTTCTGTCTGGCTGTCTCTAGTGAGGTCAAACTGTGCTGTTAGAAAAGGCTCATTTCTTTTCTGCCTCGTCACACTCAGTAGGAGTTAATTAAGCTTTAAATCTTGTTTAAAGCAAATTAATAATTCATCTAGCAATTTACAACTGCAGGTCAAGAGTGTGTGAGAGAGTGTTTCTAAGTGTGTTTTTGCTCATGCTGCTTTCAGTTTAACTCAGAAATTATAATTTTTTCTTGGAAAGGGCAAGAAAAGCTCATAAACAAGATTTCATTGTATAACTTCAAAGAAATATGGAGAAAAACTGGCAGTAAAATGATATAAATGGTACCATTACTGTACTTTTCTGAATATTCAATGAAATACAAAACTTAATTTCAGTTCCCTATCTGTCGGTAGGAGTTATGTCGAACGACATATGGGGTTCTCACTTGGGAGGCCAATCATCTCTGAATTTAAGAGAAAACACCAATGAAAATTTCCCTGGGCGCTTCGGCTGAAAGAGCAGTTTCTAAAAGAGCAAATCACGGACGATTTGCGTCTTTTTCAAGATGCCGCTTCATCCGTGTCCTTCTGGATGCGGTCGTTTCCTGTCTTCAGTTGAAGGTCACGAGCGTTGTCTGCAGTGTCTGGGCGTCCAACATGCTGAGACTGCGCTCGTGGATGATTCATGCGTCTATTACATGAACATGGCAGTGCTGCGATTGCGTCTCTCACTCCTCAATGGAAGTGCAGCAAACCCTTCTGTCTCCAACCGTCCTGGTTTCTCTGGCTCGAGCAGGGGACCGCTGGCTGGTGCTCTGGGAGATCTGAGGGTTACAGTGAGAGCTTCTCCGCCGTGTCCCGTGCGGCTGCCGATTGATTCTGCTCCCACTGCCAGCTGTACTATTCCTTGTCCCAGGCCCCCCTGGGCACGGATGCACTGACACACAGCTGGCCCCGGGCCTAATGCAGGTATGCGTTTCCCCCAGTGAGCCTGCTCGCACAGATGCTGTGCAAGGTCAGGGAGGACGAGGAACAGGTCCTGTTGGTTGCACATTACTGGCCCACCCTGACCTGGTTTTCAGAGCTCATGCTCCTCGTGACAGCCCCTTCCTGGCACATCCCCTTGAGGAGGGACCTCCTCTCTCAGGGGCTTGGCACCATTTGGCACCCGCGTCCAGATCTTTGGAACCTCCACGTGTGGCTTCTGGATGGGACGTGGCAGACACTATCACTCAGCGGTGGTAGACACTATCACTCAGGCTAGAGCCCCCTCTACGAGGAAGGCCTATGCTCTGAAGTGGAGTCTGTTTACGAATTGTTGTTCTTCTCAGTGAGAAGACCCCCCGAAATGCCCAGTCAGAGTCGTGCTTTCTTTTCTGCAAGAAAGGTTGGAGCGTGGGCTGTCACCCTCCACCCTGAAAGTGTATTTGGCTGCTGTTGCAGCCCATCATGATCAGAGGTGTCAAGTAACGAAGTACAAATACTTCGTTACTGTACTTAAGTAGAAATTTGGGGTATCTATACTTTACTTGAGTAATTATTTTTCAGCCGACTTTTTACTTCTACTCCTTACATTTTCAGGCAATTATCTGTACTTTCTACTCCTTACATTTTAAAAATAGCTTCGTTACTGCTATTAAAACGCCACAACCTGAACAACATCACAACCCTGTGCCGCTGCAATTGTCGACAAGCCGGGGCGTGCCACAAAAGCTACACTTAAGGTCATAACCTTCCCAAAGCCCCAGTGCAAATTCACTGACCTTGGTACCGAAGAGACCAAAGGGAGAGTACATCGCTGCTGGAGACGGCCACTCTGCTGTTCCGCCCACACAAAGTTAGTTTCATTAAAAAACATTTAAGAAAAATAAAATGTATTATGGTTTCCAAAAAAAAATAAAAAAATGAAACAGCACAACTGTTTTCAAGATTGATTATATTAAATGTTTCATAAGCAGCAGATCAGCATATTAGAATTAATGAATGTGACTGATCTGATTGCTCAAAATTCAGCTTCCATTACAGGAATAAATTACATTTTACAATATATTTACACAAAAAGTGTTATTTTAAATAGTAAAAAATATTTCACAATATTACTGATTTCACAGTATTTGTGTCCAAATTAATGCAGCTGTGGTGCGCAGAAGAGACTACTTTCAAAAACATTAATAAATCTTACTGATCCAGACTATTTACCTTGTACTTTTACTGGAATGCAATGCAAAAGTACTCACAGTCTCTATTAAACACACAGAATTTATCACTTGTAAGGTTGCATTTGGTTAGAAGGCAGATTGTAAGCAGCCTCCATCACTCTCTCTCTCTCTCTCTCTCTCTCTCTTTATCTGTATTAAAGCGACAGAGCATGACTTCAGATGATCATTAGAGAGAAATGACATCTTCATTCCTCCAGTGTGTCTCTTGAAAACGTTAATTATTTTCATTACATAAGGACTGCACAATCCTCCCCTCCTTTAAACTCCTTCTCATCATTAATTAGTAGAAAAAGTCTGGTAAGAAGCTCCTCAACAGAAAGATGATCACTCGGAAGTTAAATGTGAAGCGCTTTTAGGCTTATTTTAATTTTGTTGTTATGCATGAACTTGGCTCTTCTCATTAGCCAACAGCCCTGATCGGAAGATTAAAGGTTACCACGGCAACAAAACAGGGAGAGGAGGCGTCTGGAAAACAAAAGATCAAGGCCTGGAATGACCTCGAAATTATTTTACAAAGTGTTTGTGTGCTTTCGTTTGTGCACACAAAAGACCTACAGTACAGTGACAGAATCAATGTTTGCTTTGCTCCTGTGAGGTCAAAGGTTAATTGTATGCCAGTCTCTAAGCAGGCTTCTGCTGTCAATCAAATTCAAGGCTGACGTTGACCTGCTGACTGTGTCTGATTTATGTTTAAATTAGCTTTAATTTAAACAAGTACGGTGTACGGTAAGGGAATTACTGTCTGTGTACAGACCTGTTAAACCATCATTTAAACACACACACACACACAAGCACACACATATTCCAGCATGACGATGTCAATATTGCAGCGTGTTTCAGATCACATGGCACACATTTGACCTTGTGGTTATTTGAGTCATTGTCTGCTGTGGTTTCTGTACATGTTTTTTGACCAGGACTAAGTTCAAATTAAAGACAGTTTGTCAGTCTTCATTTATAAATAAGTCAAGATTTATAAATGCAGAAACCGATCTGCATGTGCTAATACCAGTAATTAAAATAATCCAACATCAATTATTAAAATGTACAGAGAAGTAATCACAATATGCATTTAACATTTCAACTGCTTTGTACGTGTGTAAAGTGCTGTGAAATTTTTTCACACTTAAATGATTCAGATCATCAAACTAATTTTAATATTACACAAAGATAACCTAAGTTACGCAATACAAAAATGCAGTTTTTAATAATGATTTTATTTATTAAGTTAAAAAAGATGTCCAAACCTGCCTGGCCCTCTGTGAAAAAGTAATTGCCCCCTAAATCTAATAACTTGTTGTGCCACCCTTTACAGAAACAACTGAAATCAAGCATTTGCGATAAATGGCAATGAGTCTTTATTACTGTAATAAATTAAATCATAATTTCAAAACTGCATTTTGTATTTACTTTAATTGTAATATAAAAATATGTTTCATGATCTGAATCTTTTAAGTGTGACAAATATGAAAACATTTTAAATAAACAGGAATGGGACAAAAACCTTTTCACAGCACTATAAATACCTTTGTATATATATATATATATATATATATATATATATATATATATATATATATATATATATTAGAGGTGGTGTAGCAGAAATGAGTCAAATCAGACAAATCAAAGAGTCTATCAGAGCTGTGTGCACTGAAACATGAGCTGAATTCCTCAGGAAGTCATAAATCAGTTCTAGTGCCACAGGAACTAAGCAAGATAACCAACCAACCAACTTGTTCACACAACAGCTTTCAACATAAACACCAATAGAACAATTATTAACAATTTTAATTCGAAGAAGAGATTGTTAAATTTATTGTTCGTGATTGAAATGCAACGCTGGACATCACATGGAAACCCAGGAGATCAAGTTAAATACTTGCATTGACTCCCCCCCCCCCCCCCCCCCAGCCAGTGAAACCAGACTGAAATTCCTAAGGGGGAAGGGCTTTAAACCTTTGTCTTCACAGAAAAGTCCTTTGCCAGAGAATGGCAAAGAAACTGCTTTTTATACATTATATATGGACCAGAATGAACTCAAAAAAGACTTATGAATGAATCATTCCATTGCTTAACTCCATATTAATTTACGTGTAACCCACACATTTGACTATCATGTATAATCACTTATTGTGTATGTCTTTTGATAACTATAGGATACCTAGTCATGTCTAGTATTCAAATAATCGCATTTTCTTGCTTGATATTGTCCTGACAATCATTTATTTGTAAAATATATCATAATCATATTATAGGAATCATGTCCAAAATTAGACCCTGTGAGGCAAGAACCACATGCTTGGTAAGATAAACAAATGATTTATGATACCCAAGACTCAAGAACATATCTGATTGGTCAAGGCAACATTTGAGGGGTGGCCAACAGGAAGTTTTAAATACTTTGGACACGATGTAATTTCGCTTTTAGTCATGCCTTGCTTTTAGTCTGCCTGCTGCTATTAGCCATGTCGGCTTTTAGTCATGCCTTGCTTTTAGTCTAGCTGCTGCTATTAGCCATGTCGGCTTTTAGTTCTAGCATTTGCTCGTGCTATCAGTCATGCCTGCTCTTAGCTTTTAGCTTGTAGCTTTGCTACCTAGCTTTAGCTTGTAGCATCTAGCCATGCGGTAGTCATCATTGTTCTTTGAGCGCGGTTCCAGCGTGCCTGCCTGCTGCTACTATGAGAAGGAACACAACCTAGTCTCGTCAAACTTTATTTCTTTTCTTTTCCGTTTGAGAGTTTCGTGTTCTGAGTTAAGTTTTGTAACGTCCATTCAACTTCAACCAGCGAACACGACTCTGCACTTTCAGCCAACGCCCAACAACCACGGGCTTCCCAAGACGTCACTTCAGAGACTGAACTTCCAGCCAATCAACGACCTCGGGATAGCCCTTTCACCGAGGCTCCTTCTTCACAGGAGATGCAAGTAACTTTACCTCCAGACTGTGACCTTTACTGGTGTATCTAATATAATTTTAACCTCATTGAGGAACTCAATGCGAGCGCTAATTACGTGATTGATGGTTGTTCATGTTTATGCAATTTAACGTATTGCTGTTAACTTGGGATTCCATATTTCCATTCTCTTAAACTCATCTTTCCCTAACTTTCGACCTTCCTGCAACTTGTGTGAATGTGTGTGTGCGTGCGTTTATGTGTTAGATTAGTTTATATGTCTTAGATTTATCTAATAAAGCCTTATTCATATTGAAAAGAGAAGTATCTTGTGTTTTGTGCTTACAAGTTAATGTCTTAAACTGTCGATCTTGTTACTGTGCTAATTGATAGTGTTTTCACTATAGTTTGGATATTAGTATCCAGCGCAGATTTGATGTTAAACGGCTCGTTCACTGAACCGCAGGCGCGTCTCCGTGAACAGCCGTGAAACAGTGATTCTGTTCAAATTCCCTTTAAAATCTTAAATGATTCCCTTTGAGCTAAATTGACCTGTTTCCCTTACATTTATTATGGTGGAGAATGCGGGCAGTTTAATCTAAATTGTGAGCATAAACCAAGTTATTTAATCTTTGATTTTGCTAAAGGAATGAAAGATGAGAAGCTTGCGAGACGTGTGTGTTTGAGAGTGTGACGTAGGCAGCGCGCGCCCTCCCGCTTGAATGAAAGGAGCTAGAGGAGACTTTAACTCGAGTCCGTCTCCCCTTTGTTAACAGCAGTAAGTGAACTTAAAAGTAAACATCTGAGATCGTACAATAAGGTAGAAATTGAGCGTGTTCCTCATTTGTGTAATGCCTTGTTTTATAGCTGATTTGATTTCACTGCGTGTTCCAGTGTCTCAAACGCTATCTCAGTCACTGTTTGCTGAACGGAGCTAAACTGTTAGTGTTTCAAAAGGGATATAAATCGGTGAATAAAGAATAGTTTTGAGCGGGTTCCTCAATCTATTTATCAAAGTCCCCGTATTCATATTTCATATAGTTTGATTGCCAGTGCGTGTTCCACTGCCGAATCAAATTTGATATTCTACTCCCCTAAATTAACGTTAAACATTAGAGAACAATGTTTGCCCATTTGTATCCGTTCACAAAGTGAATGCAATCTCGCGTAACACTGCGTGTGTCCGAGAGTAATTTGAATGGGAGTGTTTTAAAAGCTTGATCAAGTAAAGTTTAACTGTGTACCAACAGCGAAGGAAAACTTTTATGTTTGTGTCCAGAAAAACTGGCACGGAGATTCAAATTGCTGAGATTGATATAACTGTGTTCCCTTAACTACAGCAGGAAGCTGCTATTTGAATTAAGATAAATTTAACTCTATACAAACTGAGAGTTTAAGTGCCACATCGCAAAACCAACTGAAAGGCGGTGTTGTTATTTGTACAGTGTTGAAATGAGCCGACATTTCATGTAACATGCTTAACTGTATTTGCAACAATGCAACGATTCATGTGCTGATCCACTAGAATGTGTTTTGGTTGCCATAGTGACGACCGTGACCCGGAAGCCTAACGTACTTCCGGAGCAACTCTGAACTGTGCACGCGCAGCGCACAAACTCCGCGGTGTCGCTAAGCTAACGAAACCATTGCATTTACATTGAAGTCTATACTAAAGCCACTAGCCTCAAAGGTTAGCCGTTAGCATTACCATCCAGTGGTAGAATAATGTGTGTTTGGGCAACGCTGACGTGATTTAACCATTTTCAACATCTTAACTAACACTTTTTAGTCTCTTTCTTTTTATCGCTCTCTTTTCTCACTAGACCACTTATTTTCATTTTACTAGAAAGGGAAATACTGACTCACAATTATTAATTGTCAAATTGAAATTTAATTGAAACATTAAATTTATTTTGAATCATTTAAAATTTCCCTCTCAGATCATTTCATATGATCTTTTATTTCTAGTATTCTCTTTTGGGTCTTATTATTTTAGGAATGAATAAGCCTTGAACTTTGGAAGTTTAAGTAAACTTATTCTTCCTAATTTATTTATTACCCATCTGAATATATGCTATTCAGACCTTTAATTATTTGAATGCGTTTTACCCCTCTTCCTATTTTGGTTATACACTTAACCACTATTTGTTTTACTTATTGATTTCTTTTTTATTTCATTTTTGCATATTTTGCCCATTTATTAATTTTTTTAATTTTACTTTTTCTTACCATTTCTTTACTTTGTGTATCCTAGCCTGGGAACGACAAACCTGAGCCCTAAAAGGAGACATTGTTATCCCTCACTACGAGTTCAAATAAATTAGAAAGACAACTCTCTTTCATTTAAAGTTTATTTTGTTTGATTAGTTGTGCAGCAACTAACACAACGCTCTCCTTGTAGTTGAGGTAACCGCTTCTGAGACTTACCATCTCCGTCCTCTCTCTCCTTTACTTTCCTCTTCTCTTTTTACATTTGTAGGACATGTAAGAACCATCAATCAATTCTAAGTGAAGTAAATACACAATCGTGCCAAAGACGACGAATCATCCTTATGAATTTGATTGTAATCATCCTCTCATTTGTTCTTCCTAACCTCCCTAAATTTGGAAACGCATTCCAAGTTTTAGCATCTCATCCATCGTTGAGATCAATTTAATAGAGATACGTGTTGAGCAACTGTCGCCTTCGCTGACTCCCTGGTGAGCGGTCCAACTGAAAGGTGTACGGTGTCAATCCTGTCAGACTAAGAAAAGAGATATCAGAATTATTATTGTATTCTTTTGTCCAAAGCAAGAAATATAATAATATTATTTACGTTTTTGATAACATTTAATTGGAAAAAATAATTTTCCTCATTTGAAAAACAGAAATTTTGCTTGTCATTTGAATTTGTTTTTCACCTCTGTCTCTCTTTTCCTCTTCCTCATTAGAGTGACAAAGTCTTCGCATCTCTAGTCTACTTAGACACCCTGAGACCAACACAGTCATCACCACATTTCACTAGTGGTTCACAATCACTGATACAACACTTAGTTGTCCCACCACACATAGGCTTTTACTCCACACAGATCTGTGTCAGTCTCTCTTCTCCCCAG
Organism: Carassius auratus; assembly: GCF_003368295.1. Classification (NCBI taxonomy): domain Eukaryota; kingdom Metazoa; phylum Chordata; class Actinopteri; order Cypriniformes; family Cyprinidae; genus Carassius; species Carassius auratus. Next base: position 19,610,979 of record NC_039258.1, read on the forward strand.
CGTGCCAACATGCCGCAGACTGCAGACCCCATTTCCCATGGGGAAGATGTGAACATTTGGCTGAGAGGCATAACAGACAGCCTCACTCCAAAGACATTTGAACTGTTATTATTTTTAATAATAATCCTAATCCTGAGAAGATTCCTGACACAAGATTCAAGCCAGAACAACAACCACGAGGAGCTAGTCAAGATCACGAGCTCACTAAGCTATGCCTTCACAACCCAGCTGAAACTGAGCGACAAGCACATCACCCACCTTCAAGAGGAGCTGACAGGTGCTCAACGTCGCATAGACAAGCTGGAAGTGAAAGTTCAAAATCAACTCAAAGCACCCAGCGAGAGGGAGCAGGATACAACAGAACAAGTTATGAAGCTCCTAGCAGCCCTGGCAGCAGCTCAGCTCGACCAGCGACATGCAACGGCTGCTCAGAAAGACCTGGTAAACAGACTCCAGTATGCCGAACAGCTACTAGAGAAAGCCAAGATAGACATCAGAAACAAGAATTCTGAAAATAGTGCTTTGAAAGACCACCTTGAAAGGTACAGAACTGAAACGGACAATCTGACCCAACAACTAGACGATACCAACGATGAGCTCTACATGGTCAGAAAAGAACTCCAAAATGCTTACAAGCACAAACTAGAGCCAAGAAAAGAGAAACATCTCTTAGCCTCATCACTGCTGAGCAGAGCAGAGTCCCACGTCCAAGAACTGGCATATGACGAAAGGAGCGAAGGGCCACAACCCAAAACCTCACCTGCCTTCGCCACACAACCCTTTCCTGCCAACGAAAGAAAACCTCCCGTCCAAGGCCTTGAAGCTGCACACGGGATGACCATCAAAGACCTCAACAAGCTGTCTAAAAACATCAGCAGGTTCAACCCGAACTCCACAGAGAGCCCCGACATCCAAGCTTATCTGCGAGATATCGAATTTCACCTGGAAGTGAGACCTCATGTGACTGACAGAGACTGGTTATACCTCCTTAGAGCCACGTCCAGTTCCGAGATACGAAACTTTCTAGATCGACAGCCCAGTCAAACCAAGTCAAACTACCAGCGACTTCGTGAGGTCCTGATTAAAGAGTTTACAGACCCAGAGTCTGAACATGGACTGTTAACTGCCTTGGAAACCAAACAAGGTCGTCAAGAGACTCCACAAGCTTATTACAACCGACTCCGACAAGCCTACTTTGGCGCACACAACAGCCCTGACCTTGAAGAGGATGTGAACTTCAAAACCCTCTTCCTAAAGAATCTGCACCCCGGAGTAAGTCACCATCTAGGTGTCATGGCCTGTCCGAACTCCATGACCATCCAACAGTTGCGTGACCTAACACAGAAGGCCTATAACAAGCAGAAGTTGGCCTCAAAGAAAGGTAACAAAACATCCACACTCTTGAACTCTGTCAACAAAGACTCAAGCCTTGCACTGGACGACACCCAGCGGCATCACAACACCAGAGTCTTCCATCAAGAGCACAGAGAACGTGACGCCCATATCCACGACCGCTTTCAGCCCAACTGGAAAAAAA